>NC_045164.1:22346529-22348951 GCF_900700415.2 Clupea harengus | reverse complement strand
GATGACTCATCCCCGGCGCTGTGTGTTTGTCAAGGAGACTGAATCATACGTGCTGTGTGTGTGTGTGTGTGTGTGTGTGTGTGTGTGTGTGTGTGTGTGTGTGTGTTGGGGGTAGAGCCAGCAGTGCGTGCGGGGCTTCAGACACAACGGTCGTGCTGATGGCGGAGGAGAGGTGGGGCTCTGGGAGTGCCGGGGCGAGGGCTGCCTGACCGACCGACCGACCGAGCGGCTGGCTGGCTGGCTGGCTGGCTGGCTGGCAGACTGGCGGGCAGACAGTGGCCACTCTGCCACCGTGGAGCCACAGTCTCAGCCACAGGCATGGCGCACGGCAGCCGGTAAGCCTGGGCAAGGGGCCGGTACGACCAGACCGATCACTGCTGTTGTGTGTGTGTGTGTGTGTGTGTGTCTGATGTGCTGTGCTGTGCTCCTGCTAACGCTACTGCTGCTGCCTTTTCTCATTTCCTTTTCTTTTTTTGATCGTCTCTCTTCCTTTCTTGTCTCTTTCCATGGGCTGCTGGGTCCACTGTGGCTGGTGCCTGTTGTTCGGTGGTCAGTGGCAGGGAGAAAGCTACTGGTGGAGCTGCCTGTCTGCCTGTCTGGCTGTCTGGCTGTCTGGCTGTTTGTCTGGCTGTCTCTGGCTGTCTGGCTGGCTGGCTGTCTGTCTGTCTCCTGGCTGTGTGGAACGGGGAGGCTGTTTGTAGCTCTCTCCGCGTGTGCGTGGGTGAGCCGACGAGAAGGCCGGTCACACTGTGCCATCTTTGCAGACGGGGGCTGGGGAAAGGAGTGGGATCGAGCGAGGGAGGGAGCGAGGGAGGGAGGGAGGGAGGGAGGGAGGGAGAGAAAGAAAGGAAAAAGATTGAAAGCTTATCGCTTTCTCTGTGAAGGTGAACGGAAATGTGTTTCAGAGAGAGAGAGAGAGAGAGGACATAGAAACGTGCGAGCAGTTTGTTCATGTGTAGTCATCTGGTTGGGTATTGACCTTCCCTGAGCTGTGTGTGTGTGTGTGTGTGTGTGTGTGTGTGTGTGTGTGTGTGTGGGCACACATTTTCTCATTACCATACCAGTTTGCTTCCTCTGATTTGGGATGTAAAATATGACTAATAAGTGACATGAGAGTGGTAGTGGTTGTGTAATGCCAAGAACATGGAACTGAGACACGATTGTTGTGGTTTCTCAGCAGTGTCCTCCTCTTAATGTGTGTGAGTGTTCATAAATTAAATGGGTTTTCAAGTGTTCAAATGAAGTTTATCTGCCACATGTGCAGTGTGTAGGTATGTGTTTGCGGATGAGTGTCGTTACCTGCTGGTGGTGAACCATTACAGCCATCAGAGTCCAAACACAAATCCAAACTCTTTTGGCGAGAGGTGCCGATTCAAGCACAAAATGGCAACAGCACAGAGTCAAGCACCCAAGAAAGTGAGCTAGACAATGTGATCTTGAATTTGGCACGTCAATCAACTTCTAGTCTCAGTTCAGCGGGTTCGGAATCAGCTCATAATTTAAACACACCAGTCTGCAATTGCCATCCACCACTTATATTGTCAGGATGGATTTCATTACTTTCCTGTTGATTCTCGTGCTGTTAGCCAAAGTATTGTTTGGCAGTATGTAGTATGTTTTAGTCAGCTTCATGGCATGAGATGAAGATTGCCCTGAGACAATGAGGGCAAATGCTGTCCCATGCTTCTCATTAAGAACTATGGCCTTTGCAGACGCAGACGCCTCTCCCATCATTCTTGGCTTCGGAGTATCCTAGACGGCGTCCTCAATATGAGGACTTATGTTTGTTCTCTTTAACAGGAATCCCATTTTCTGTTGTGCTTTTTTTTCGCAGCCATGCCAGCCATAATGTTCTGTATTATCCATTGTTTGCGTTGTAAAAGTGCCCAGACTGCCTAGGAAAGAGGTGGCGATCTTCTCGTAAGATGCGGACAAACGCACACAATCACTCATTGTGTCCTCGGCATTGTGCTCCATTGTCGGCGAGGCGGGGTGTCCCCAGATTGCAGCCGGACAGACTAAACTGTGGCTGGGACAGCCCCAGACGCTAATCTACTGCCCTCACCCTCGTGCCCTTACCCCCGTGCCCTCCTCCTTTTTGGGGGGGACCTGCGCGCAAGCACGTACGCCACGTCCACCGGACCGAAGACCAGACCGGGCCGGTCATCCACAGTTCTGAAATAAGACACTGTCTAGGAGCCAGAATTCAGCACCTCCATTAGGTTGTCATTCTTGGGTATTTCTTTTTCCTGAGCTGCAACTTCTGAAGCGCTGAAAGTGCTTTTCGTGTTTTGAAATGATTTGTAGCAAACTGAGGTTCTAGCTTAAGTGATTGCTCCTGATTTAAATAAGAACTTTGCCCCCGTGTTGTTATTCATTTTATGATGAAAACTCGTTACTTATGATCAATATGATTGATTAC
>NC_045164.1:22306529-22334029 GCF_900700415.2 Clupea harengus | reverse complement strand
TGTCTGTCTGTCTGTCTGTCTGCCTGCCTGTTTCTCTCATTTGTGCTCTCTCTTTTTTGCTGTTCCCTTCCAGTTGTGTGTCTTCCAACCTCTGCTGTCTGTCTGTCTGCCTGTCTGTCTGTCTGTCTGTCTGCCTGTTTCTCTCATTTGTACTCTCTCTTTTTTGCTGTTCCCTTCCAGTTGTGTGTCTTCCAACCTCTGCTGTCTGTCTGTCTGTCTGTCTGTCTGTCTGTCTGTCTGTCTGTCTGTCTGTCTGTCTGTCCATCTGTCTGTATTGTCTGTCCATACGTCTGTGTGTGTGTGTGTGTGTGTGTGTGTGTGTGTGTGTGTGTGTGTGTGTGTGCTCGCACCAATGAGAGTGTGGCCCAGGCCAGCAGGGATCTGCCCGTCAGCAGTACTCTTGTGTTGTGTCTCACCCGCGTGCCAAAGTTTGCCCTGGAGCGCCGCCGCCAAGAAGAAGGCAGCACTTCTGTTTGCAAGCTGGAAGTACACCTCTGGACGAGAGAGAGAGAGAGAGAGAGAGAGAGAGAGAGAGTGAGAGTGAGAGGGTGTGAGTGTACAGACCGCTGGACAGGAGCAGGGGAGAGGGAGAGAGAGAGAGAGACTGGCAAGAGAGGGGTGAGGTTAGGATATGCCAGAGGAGGGAGGGGTGACTAAAAAAAAGTGAAAGGGAGACCAAGTGAGTGAGTGAGCGTGTGTGTGTGTGTATGTGAGTGTGTGTGCTCTCGTTCAGACGTTCATTCAGACAGAGGGAGAGACTGAAATAGGCTGGCTGCTCTGGTCTCTGTCACCCGGCCTCTGAGCCACTCCCCGCCAGCCGCTGGCACTGGTCAACCGAGGCTGCCACCCAGAGCTCTGCCAGCCTCTCCTGGCCTGCTCTCTCAGCTGGGTGTGTGTGTGTGGGTGTGTGTGTGAGACACCGATGCCCACCATGCCCTCACCTGTGAGGGCTAACCCCGTCTTCGCAGCTGTGGCGTTGCATCACCCACAGGTCACAGTGTTCCCTGCGCTCAGATTAAACCTCCATAAACACTCTTTTACTCTCCTTCTCTTAGACACATCAGAATGGGTTTCCCACCATAGAGGCGTAGAAAGGAGTGACTCTTTCAGTTGAGACTTGAGGCTTTTTTTCTAGTTTGCTTTAGAAGGCACACATTGTGGTGGGATTGCTCAGGCTTTTTAGTGTGTGTATATACCATAAGCAGTCTGCCCCGTCCAGGGCTCCATGACAACCGCAGTGATGATGTAATGGCCCAGGCCTTCTTGGTTTGTGTGTGTGTGTGTGTGTGTGTGTCTCTGTGTCTCTGTGTCTCTGTGTGTGTGTGTGTGTGTGTGTGTGTGTGTGTGTGTGTGTGTGTGTGTGCATGCGTTCGCTCGCTTGCTTTAGCCAAACTTGGGGCATGCTGGATTCATTTAGGCCCCAACTCTAATAACAGGGAGACTCCAGAAAAGGTTCTTACAAATCCTGCGGCTGGAGGGGCCGTTTTATTTATTTATTTATTTAAGTTTTAATTGCATGCTGAAGTTGTGCCACGTCACGTCGGTGGGATTGACTACAGAAGCGTGTGAGTGAGTGAGTGAGAGAGAGAGAGAGAGAGAGAGTGTGTGTGTGTGTGTGTGTGTGTGTGTGTGTGAGCATGTCTGTGTTTAGTTGGGAGGCTGCGCCAGTGGCCTATGAGATCATGGAAAACTACATTCACTCATCACAGCACCTGGCTGCCATGGGATGTCTTATCTGAACCTGAGCTACAGACCCACCAGGGTGTGTGTGTGTGTGTGTGTGTGTCTGTGTGTGTGTGATTTGAATGATCTGAATTTGTGTGTGTGTGTTGGGGAGAGAAACTGCTGGGTGTTGAAACAGTCTGTGTGGCTCCAGCACGTCTTATAGTGTGAAGTTTCCCCTTTTTATCTCCTTGCGTATGGTTGTTCTTGTTTAATGGTGTCATTTAAAGAAAAAATGCTTTTGTTGTTGTTGTTATTTGTTGGAAACACTATTCTCATTCCTGCCTTTATTTTCTTGTGCTTCCATTAGAACAATACCGACAGCTCATCCAACTCCTCTCAGAGGAAGGAGCACTCTATGCAGCCTCTGGCCACCTCCACCTGTTATGAGCCCCACCGGCACCACTGCATCCTGGGACACCTACACGACCCCTACCGCTCCTCAGACCACTACTTCCTGGACCAGGTGAGCAAACACAGGAGGCATTCTGGGAGACAGAGTCCATTAACTTTCTTCAACACTCAAACAAAACATTTCCCCCCAGTTTTTTTTTTTTGTGGAAGATGCCCTTTTGAGGCACCTGCCTATGTTACATATACAGTATTTTATACTAATACTGTTATTATACAAGTTTTAGTGGATACGTATTTGTAGAGGTTTGAAGAGTAGCCCTAGGTACTATATCAAGTATCCCAAAGATCCCATATTAATCTTCAGAGGATGACTACTGATGACCCTGTCTCCTTGACTACTGATGACCCTGTCTCCATGACCACTGATGACCCTGTCTCCTTTCTGTCCTCCTCTAGTCGGTGCCAAAGTTCTCGCGGCACGTCAGCTTCCTGGACGAGGAGGACATCGTGAGGATCAACCCCCGCGAGCGCAGCTGGATGACCGGCTACGAGGACTACCGGCACGCCGCCGTGCGGGACCGCTTCATCCAGCCCGACGAGCTGGACTCCTACGTGCACTTTGCCAAGAGCGAGCCCTCCAAGCACGACTACAGCTACCCCTACACGCCGGGCTCGGACCCGGTCCCCGGGCGCCCGGCGGACCTCAAGGGCGACGGCGGCGGCGTAGTAGGGGTGGGCGGACTTCTGGGGGGGTCGGTGGTCTCCACGCAGCCCAAGGGGGGGCAGCGCAAGCGCAAGGAGCAGGGCGAGCGCTCGCGGTGCAAGTACTGCCGGGACATGTTCAACCACGAGGAGAACCGGCGGGGGCGCTGCCACGACGCGCCCGACCCCGTCCGTACCTGCATCCGGCGCGTCAGCTTCATGTGGTGCGCCGACAGCCTGCTCTACCACTGCATGTCGGACCCGGAGGGCGACTACTCGGACCCGTGCTCGTGCGACACCGGCGACGAGCGCTTCTGCCTGCGCTGGGCGGCGCTGCTGGGTCTGTCCGTCTTCGCGCCGTGCCTGTGCTGCTACCCGCCGCTCCACGCCTGCCACCGCTGCGGCCTCGTCTGCGGCTGCTGCGGCGGCAAACACAAGGCCATGGTGTGAGGCCGGGCGGAAGGAAGGACAGAGAGAGAGAGAGAGAGAGAGAGAGAGAGAGCCCGGAGAGAGAGCGGGGAGAGAAAGTGAGTGAGAGAGGCTGGTCTGGACTGATGGAAGAAAGGGTTCTCTTACGTAAAAAAACCAACAACAAAAACGAAACAATTGATCTCTCTCTCTGGGTTTCCAGACGGACAAAAAAAGAACTTGGTGCAGTTAACTTTCTATTTTTTTTAAATATACATAAATATATATATATAGAAGAATATATGTGTTCCTTATTGTCCCGCGCATAAAGGAGGTTCCCCTCCATTTCCTTGTGAAACAAAATGGCTCTTGGTTTTCCTCCCCCTTCCCCCTCACGCAGGCTTCTCCAGGCCCGTGTGTTTTTTCATGCATCACATATGCAGGTACTTTATATTTTTTACACTGATTTAAGGTTCAAGAACTTGAATTGTATGTTTTGTTTGTTCTGTTGAAGTATGGCTGATGGTTAGTATGTGTCCCCTCATCATTTTGATGTTCTCTTGGGTTGCCGTGACCAGCAGCTCATTGGTCGGCTCCTTCCTCCCCCCAGAGTCACCTCCTGAACTCACATAGAACAATAAGCCCGAGGTGTACTTGAGACACTAAACCTGTAGTAACATGGAGTAGAGAGTGAGTGGGACAGAGTGATGGTGTGTGTGTGTGTGTGTGTGTGTGTGTGTGCCTGCCTGTGTGTGCCTGCCTGTGTTTGTGTGTGTGTGTGTGTGTGTGTGTGTGTGTGTGTGTGTGTGTGTGTGTGTGTGTGTGTGTGTGTGTGTGTGTGTGTGTGTGTGTGTGTGTGTGTGTGTGTGTGTGCCTGCCTGTGTGTGTGTGTGCACGTGTGTGAGAGAGAGAGACAGACAGACAGACATAGGAGGGAGGAAGCGAGTTCTCTGGTCCCTCTTAGGGGTGTTTGTTTGTAAAGGAATGATAGCATTGTGTAATGGAATAGTTTATTGTATTTAAGCCAAATTGACATAAGCTGCAGTCTGGTTCTATGTGACAGATGCCCATGTGCTCATTCAAACTCTAATCACCCCCAAACAGCTCTTCTTGTCTGCCCATTTTTACACATTTACCCCCCTCTGTTGGTCGAAACATGAGACTTGGGTCTCTGTTTTTGTAGTTTAAAAAGTCTGAAATATCCCAAAGATTATTATTATTATTATTGTATTTATTTTCTCTGTGAATTGAACCAACAGCCAAAGGAAAAAAGGAAGGGGGATCTCATTCCGCCTCTTAGCGCGCAAGCACAGCCAGGGCCTCCAGAAATCTGTCCAAACTCTCCTCTCTCTGTCCACTACAGTGGTTGACTTCATTTAAGCCTAATACTTCATATGGACGACGGAGGGAAAAAAAACACTGAACTGTTTTGGTGGAATTTGGGATGTGCCTAGCGGTGACGTCCGATTAGAATGTACACGCTTGGCTTTTAGGTGTGAATGAGCTGATAGTTGCAGATAGTTCTCTCGTTTGTTTCTTGACTCTGTTCTTAACTTTGTTTAAGCCTTAAATGAAGAGAGAGGTGAAGTTTATGTTTTAAGGCAAAAAAGCTCTTCAATGCGGTGGGCAGAGAACCTGTATAAAGTGTTCAACCCACAGTTTTTCACTTGTTACAAGCTTGAATATCCCATCAGAGGAAATCATTAATATTTTTGTAAGGTATTAAAAAAAGGACCCCAGAAGAAATGCTTTAAAAACATAATAATAATCAAGAGAATATAGTAAAATATAGGATGGAGTTCAAGCAAAATCGCATAGTACAATCTATGAGGCAGCTCAAGTATGTTTGTGTGCAGTGGACCTTAGACAGCCAATCACAGCTCCCTGTTGCCTCTCCAAACCTTCCCATCCTGTGAATGACACTGCAGCTGCCCAATCGTCTTTCCCCCCTCAGTGTTGTTTTCCCTCTTCGTCTCTGTTCTCCAGCGCTGTCCACTGCAGCCAATCCCCACAACTGGGACCCGCAGGAAGAGTTAGCAATAATTCAATTCCATTCTGCAACCCTGGGAATGAAATGTAAAGACAACTTTATTGTGCTGTAGTACTGAGAATGGAGGAGGGAAATTGAATGCTCCCACGAGCTGATTCACAGTGAATTTTAACGCAGCATTAATAAAACTTCTAAAAGCATCTTTTGAAGTATTTATAGTTGATTTGAAAATGAATGAAAAAAAAATTGGAAAGCCGAAATCACAGATGACCAAGTCTGCATGTCCCAGTTGTGAAGTGAAAGGAGCTGGACAGGAAGCAGGGGGTTGGAGCAGTCCGCTCCCATTCTGCTCTTCATCCTTTGTGTATGATGGCTATCATCATCATCATCATCATCCTCTTCTGCCTCCCTATCAGCAGATGGAAAAGCTGAAGTTTGTTCATTTTATTTTTATTTTGTTTTATTTTTTTATTTTGTTTTATTTTTTTAATTTGTGGAAAAGGAAAGTTAACCAAAAGCATCATGTCTGGTTGCAAAGTCTAGCTACGTCACTCATGTCACTCATGTCACTCATGTAACTCTAAGAAGTGCCTGAAGCATTGATCATTATTCATTGTTCATCTATCTCCTTATATACTTAAAAAAAATGAAAATAAACCCTCTTGTATTGATTTTAGGTTTGTTTTTTACAATAAGAATTTTTACCTCTGTAAAAAGCAAAAAATATATATATCAAGTGTATGATGTACATTTTTATTTCTATTTTTTTTAATCGTTTCTAACATGTATGATTGATGTAGTTCTTGCTTTTAAAAAAAACAAGAAGAAAAAGACAAAAGAAAAATCTGATGGAGCGAAAGAAAGTACTCTGTAAATACACGTAGATCATATCAGAAGATACCTGAAGTGTGGCCTGGCCAGTAAGTGATTCTTCATGTGTGTCATCGGTCCCAATAATAAACAAAAGCGACAGAAACCAGTGTCATGACCAGGCCTGCTGTTTGTCTTGTTTGTGTGAAGCGATTCATTGTGGAGTTTGTACCTCTGTCTGTCATGCCAGCGCACTGTAGCGGATCCCGCCTAGTCGTCGTCCCCCCCCCCCCCCCCCCCGGAACCTCACTTGCCCTGCCGTGCCACAAGGGATAATGTCAGGGGGGTAGAGCTCAAGGACGTTTGACTGTGTGTGTGTGTGTGTGTGTGTGTGTGTGAGCCCGGTTCTCCCCGCTGAGCCAACGGTAATCGATACCTGATCGAAAGGCCCGTGGGGTGTGTGTGTGTGTGTGTGTGCGTGTGTGCGTGCCTTCCCGCTCGGACACGAGATCCGAGTGCACTCCCTCCTTCCTCTCTACCCCCCCCGCCCCACCCCACCCCCACCACCTCTGTTCCCCTCTGCGGTGGAAACGTGCGAGCGACACCCATGCCACCCCTCGTCAGGGCCTGCGCCGAGCTCCCAGCTCCATCTGTGAGGCCAGGGCATGTGAAAGCCATGGAGGACATTAAGCTGTTTCGTTCAGGATGTTACTGGAAAAGCATATGGGTGATTATCTGGGAAGAAAAGGGGGGGGGGAGGCAGGGGAAGAGAGGGAAAGGGAAGAAGGGAGAGAAAGAGAGAGAGAGAGAAAAAAAAAAAGAATGTCCCCGAGGGCTTGGCCTGCACTGCTGCTCAGCGACTGCAAATAGCATCAAACTCCACATGTGCAAACATTTAAGGCGTATTTTCTCATAATGAGGTCACTTTTTTCTCTTCCTCCTCTCTCCCTCTCTCTCTCTCTCTCTTTGAAAAGAAAGGAAGCGATTCCTTACTTCTACTGAGGGGCCCTCGTGTTTCCCTCTCTCTCAGCAGAATGCAGATGCAGCGGTCAGGGCCAGGACTGATTGCCCAACATTTGCTGCTCTTCCTAACACACACACACACACACACACACACACACACACACACTTCATGATGTTAACGTGACCCTTACTCATGGCATATCTTTCAAATGCGCTCACTTTCGCTAACGATCCTTTCATCAGTTGGACCTCTTATTTCCCTGCATCCCTGACACTAATCTATTTTCAAATAAAATGCCGTAATAATAAGCACCGCAATAATAAGTAACAACTGGTGCAATGCACAGAGGAGGAGGAGGAGGAGAGAAAAAAAAAAAGAGCGAACCCTAATGGTTTTCTGCTGTTTCCTGATCACTCCAGGTTTCCTGTGCGCAGCGGTGCTGCTAGACAGCTGTCTGAGGGCCCCAGGGCCCGTAATAGCCCTGTTCCTGTTTGTCTGTTTGCCTTGTTTTCCCCCCCACCTGTTCTTTGCGTCCCACTGTGGGGGTTGGTTTTTTTTGGGGTCGTCTCGAGGGCCGAGTGGGCAACGGTCCAGGCGTCAGCCTGCCCCCGTTGTGGGTCGCAGGTCGTCGTTGTTGGCCTACCGTGGCTCTATAGGGGAGCAAGTGTGTGTTTTTGGGGCGCTGTCGCCCCCTCTGTCCTGTCCCGTCCTGTCCTGTCCTGTCCTGCCCACACAGTTGCATATTGCAGTCACCACTGATGATAGGTGAGTGTGTGTGGGTTGCGTGTTTGCATTTGGTCGCATGAGGAAAAGAAAACACACCTTTGTTAGCTGAAGCACTGCCACAGGTAATTACAATGAACAAAGAGGTGCAGAGGTTGAATGCCCAGTAGAGCTCAGTTGCAGGACTTTTCTTTTGACACGGGCATAAAAGGTCCACAATGGATGCACAAGGTATGCAACTCCACACTTATTTTAAAGAAACCATTTGGTTACCTTTCTAACTCCCATCCTTATTAACAGTTTGCATTCTCTCTCTCTCATAACCAACCCTCTTTCTCAATGTGTTCTCCACCTCTCTCTCTCTCTCTCTCTCTCTCTCTCTCTCTCTCTCTCTCTCTCTCTCTCTCTCTCATAACCAACCCTCTTTCTCAATGTGTTCTCCACCTCTCTCTCTCTCTCTCTCTCTCTCTCTCTCTCTCTCATAACCAACCCTCTTTCTCAATGTGTTCTCCACCTCTCTCTCTCTCTCTCTCTCTCTCTCTCATAACCAACCCTCTTTCTCAATGTGTTCTCCACCTCTCTCTCTCTCATAACCAACCCGCTTTCTCAATGTGTACTCCAACTCTCTTTCTCTTTCTCTCTCTCTTCTCTCTCTCTCGCTCTCTTTCTCTCTCTCTTCTCTCTCTTTCTTTCTCTCTCTCTGTCTCTCTCCACAGGTCCATATCCTCTCTGAGATCTGAAGCGCTGCTCCTTGTTACTCCCTTGACCCAGCTGCGGATGTGGAAACAAACTCACAAACACCCCCCCCCCCTCCCTCTCCCGTCCTCTTCCTCCTTGTTCTCTTCCCCATCCCAGTCCTCCCTGACTGTCTCCTGTCCCCTCCCTGCCCTGTCCTGCCTCTTATTTGTGTCCCATTTCCCCTCGGAGGGGAACATTGTGGTTCACGTACCAGGATGTTATTATGAGCAGATAACAGCGGAGAGAGCCTCCACATCCACCGCCGGCCGGCCAGGAGGGGAGGGGAGATCAGAGAGGGAGGGACACTTTCCCACACTGTCCAGCCAAGGAGGCCTGACGTCGGACACCGTCTCTCCAAAAGGCCCCCTTTGGTCAACCGCGCCTCCGCCTCCCTACATTCCCATCCCATCATCCGACCTCGAGGCTGACAGTGGCAGTGATTCAGGCGTACGCAATAGTCTTTCCTGCACTGAAAGGAACCTGTCTTCCACACAGCAGCCCCCCCCCCCCCCCACACACACACCATCCCAACCAGCAGCACCTTTTAGGGTTTCTGACCGAAATGTTGAATTCCCATCGCATAACTCAAAAGGCTAACTCAATTTCTCCTCGGTTGCGCCTCTTTCCGTGAATCGCAGCGAATTACAGTTTATCGCGGGCCAGAGCGGTATGTTCCCACTTCCTAATGAAAAATCTGCGCCCAAAAAGGCCGCTAGTGTCCCGCACACTGACTGGGGTGATTGTGAAGGCATTTTAATTCCTCAGACCCGGGCCTTCATTTCATGCACATTCGTCTCTGGATGTTGTTTACACATGCTTGCTCCAGCCAATTGCAATCAACTGGAAGTAAAGAGGCTGTGGAGCCTGCAGCCGAGGCCCGAGCCCAGGGGAGAGGAGCTGGACCATGCGCTCACTTAATTCAATAAGTACTTCCCCTACATCAATGCCAAGAATCACCGATTCTTCAAAACATCTCTCGCTCTCGCTCTCTCTTTCTCTGTTCCACCCGTTCTCCCTCTTTCTCTCTCTCTCTCCCTCTTTCTCTCTCTCTCTCTCTCTCTCTCTCTCTCTTTCTCTCTCTCTTTCTCTGCCTGACCTGGCCAAGGGGTTGGCCTGCTCTGAGATAAAGCAAAGCTCTGTGCTGGGCTGTGTGAGAGCATTCATATCCTGCCCAGCCTCTGGAGTTTTCCCTGCAAACTTCAAGCTGTCTGCCCCAAAGAGTGTGTGTGTGTGTGTGTGTGTGTGTGTGTGTGTGTGTGTGTGTGTGTGTGTGTGTGTGTGTGTGTGTGTGTGTGTGTGTGTGTGTGTGTGTGTGTGAGAGAGAGAGAGAGTGAGCCTCTTTTTCTCTCTCTCTGAGTGTGTTTATGTGAGGGTGTGCATTAAAAAGAGCCACTTGACAAACCACTGCATATGTACAGTGAGCTAATGTGGCATTATCAAACCCCTTAATTCCCTGGAGGGGCCGGGTGATGAACTGAAGGTGGGCTTGGGCACTCAATTACACACGTGTTTAACGGTCGGCTATAGCTGATTTAACTTTTTACCATTTCACCCAACAAGGGAATATTCCTTACCACCAGTCCCACAAAGACTTCATGGGCCGCCCAACCCCCCCACACCACCACTACCACCACCACCACCACTACACACTCCCTCATCAAGGCACACTTTGAAGGAGATGATGTCATTTGGTGTGGGGGTGTGTGTGTGTGTGTGTGTGGGGGGGGGGGGGGGCATATGAAGACCCGATGTGGAAACAGTGTGACACTGCCCCCGCCTGCACGCTCCCCATTTCCAGCATGTGTGTTTGTGCTTGGGCAGCCTTCCATTCCCCTTTGCTCGAGCGCCCTGCCCCCCCCCCCCCCCAACTCCGAATCCACACACCACCGTGTCCCCCCAGACGTGAAACCAGGGAATAATTATTAAAACAAAAATAATTGTCAGAGCGAGAGCAAACCAGAGAAGCCCCATCAAAGAGCTGCGTCTGATTGGATTTGGGCTCTGCGAGAGAGAGGCTCGGGGCTGGAGGCTCTGACAGATCTTACGCAGGGGCCTAATTTAAACGGGCCCCGGCGTGTCTGCCCGCCTTCTTTTGTTTACTCGACTGAAATCTGAAACAAATGTGAACATGATACCGCTCTCTGTCCCCCTGCCTCGCTCACTCACACACACACACAGGCAGCTCCCTGTCCGGACGCAGGCTTTTTCAGTGTACGCACGTGTGCATGTGTGTGCATTTGTGATTGTGTGTATGTGTGCGTTTGTGAGTGTGCATGTGTGTACATTTGTGAGTGTGTGTATGTGTGCGTTTGTGAGTGTGCATGTGTGCATTTGTGAGTGTGTGTATCTGTATATGTGTCTTTCTGAGTGTGTGTATGTGTGTGTTTGTCAGTGTGTATATGTGTTTATGTGTGTAATTCTTTTCTCACTACGTACTCTAGTTTAGCTGTCCAGATTATAAATATGGCCTCTCCGTACACCAGTTTAGCTGTCCAGATTATAAATATGGCCTCTCCGTACACCAGTTTAACTGTTCAGATTATAAATATGGCCTCTCCGTACTCCAGTTTAACTGTTCAGATTATAAATATGGCCTCTCCGTACTCCAGTTTAGCTCTCCCTTTTCTGCTCCACCTTTCAACCAGGTTCACTTTGTCCTTTGGGGGGCCTGAAAAAAGCATAGAAATTCTTTGTTATCCTGTTACAGTGTTAATCTCCCAATTGTATCATTGGAAGCACCATTTTATATCTCCAACTCTCTTTATTACAGTCTGTGCGTGTAACTAGGAAGCACCATTTTACACTGGTTTATCTCCAACTCTCTTTATTACAGTCTGTGCGTGTAACTGGGAAGGAGGAGAAGCCTTCTGGTCGTGCACAGCGTAAGCGTTCGCATGCATTGTAAAGTCCCGAGGAGCGGGGGGAGTTCACGCGGCCCCTGGGCCAAACACGGCTTATTTCCTTTAGCGCTCCCAGGGGCCTGGCCTGTCCCTAAACTGAGGTCATTTTGTCTCCTGTCCACTGTTCCTGTTGTTCCTCTGCCTCCACGTCACGTCCTGGAGGAGCGCCATAAAGCGGCTCGGCTCATCCGATCCAGCCTGCCGGCGGTGGGAAGTCCCCCCCCCACCCCCCCTCCCCCCAGGAAGCTCCCTGTGCCTAAACGCCAAACCTGTTCACACCCCGCCGGGCCCCACACTGAAGGAGATGGACAGACAGCGGTGTGGTGGAGGAAGGTGGGTGGGTCGGTGTTGTGGGGCTTTATGTGACAGGGAGTCATAAAGCAAAATAAAATACCCCCCACCCCCCTCCAGCCATGCTCACACACACACACACACACACACACACACAGACGTTCATCCCCTTACATCCTGTGATCTCTGCTACCTCTATTCCGGGCACAGAAACAGTGCCTCTTCCCCACTGAAGGATCCAGAATTCCATGCCACATTTCCCTTACTCTTTGTCCATCTGTTTCCCTTCCCGCTCTCTCTTTCTTCCCCTCTCTCTCGCTCTCTTTCTTTTTTTCCCAAGGCCTCCTCTGTTTCTGCTCCAAAAATGACTTCCTTCCTTCCTTAACAACAGACCCCCTGAAGCCCCTGGGAGGTGTGTTTGACAGTCTAGCATGTAATTACCATCTCTCTCTCTCTCTCTCTCTCTCTCTCTCTCTCTCTCTCTCTCTCTCTTTACATTTCGGTCTGTCAATCTCGCTGTCTTTGACCTCCTGCTGTCCATCTTTGTGTCTGTTCCCATTACTTGTTGGACAAAGCCAAGTGTATTGAGGCCTGTTCATTAAATTACAACACATTATGGTAGAACACATACACTTTAAACAAAGATATACCACAGGTGAGATCCAAAGACACCAATTTTGAGACCACATGGGCATTATATCTTCCTCGGGATACTTGCAAATATCTTGCGCAAAACTTTTTTTTTTCTCAATCATGTCCTTGATATGGCGACAAGATGCACACAAAGAACATACAATAACTCCAGAGAACAGGATGTGAAATAAAAATAAAAGTTTATTCGCTTATGAGTTTTAACAAATCGTGAAACTTCAGCGTTACCACAAAGAGTTGTCAGACAGCATCAGGTGCCCTTGGGCTGCAAGTTTCCGCCCCTGCCGTTGCCTAGGAGAGCAAAGGAACATCTGTGGAGAATTCGATGCAGTTTCACGGCCCGCGCCACATCAAAGTCCCGGCTGCCTCCACTCAAAGGATGACCTGCCCTCCAGTCATCAACCTGTCCATCTACTACACAATAACACCCCCAAACAGACATGCAGTGCTCTCTGCTTGACTTTTTTCTGTCTTTAGAGTAACTTCACAAGTACAGTTCAAAGACGAAGGAAGTTCAAGGAAGTTTGTGGCCGATTTGTTCCACTGTTGTAGTATCTAGGTTTCTGCTGGAGTCTCTAGGTTTCACAGTGAGTCTTTTATTTCCAAATTACCAGAACACCATTGTCTTTCTAATGAACATGGCGATAATTGTTCATATTTCATAGAAGAAGATGCAGTGTTTTATGACCAATGCAATAACACTGAATGGACTCGCTTTCCTCTATTGCCATCTAGTGGTTAGGCTGGAGAATACGTTCTCTTCAATTTGAAAATTATGACGATCCACTGTGACACAAGGACACTAAATAAGATAACACCAAAATATGGAAAAAGAAAACTCATAACCATAGATCATTGCCCGTGCATGTATATTGTTATATTTATCAAATAATTATGTCAAAAATATATTATATCCACAAAGAAATGAGATACAGCTGGCCATTCTATGATACATGGCATCTGCATGATGGAATCAGCAAGTGGAAACACAAGTCCTGTGTGTATCTCCATAGAAAACTACTCAACAGATTTGGGCAGGGTTACATTCTATTCTTTGTTCTAAGAAACAACAAAACAGCTCTAAAGAAAATTGCGAGAGGCTGTAGTCCGAGCAAAAGCTACAAATAGCTGTGTGCTTAATATATAATTACACTCTTGGCTGCCCTTGGGTTATAGTGAGTGGGCGGAAGTATGTGGTTCGACTGGTCCCATGGTAAAAACCTGGGTCAGAGAGGACATAGCACAGTGTTTTTTTCCCCTCAGCCTTTTCAAGACACAAAAGAGAGATGTTATGACTGCAGCTGAGCTGCAGGGGCTGGCTCATAGCATTATATGACAGGAAGACTTGTCTTAATTGCATAACAGTGTTGGTTGAACAGTAACAGCAACCTTTGAGTTGCTTGCTAAACCCTTACACTCAGGGCAGTGAAAGTACACGCTGTCTCATCGCAGGGTATTCTTTCCTTCACCTGTAATTTAAACTCAGTCATTCTGTACTTTGACACCTGGGCTCCCGGGAACACTGGGAACAGACTGCGATGTGTTGTAGTTCAGCCTCTAAATCAAAAGCTGTATGGAAGCCATTTGTAAACAGTTTGTTCTCACAGAGAGAGCTTTAGTCAGGAAAATTCCACATGCAATATGACAACCAGCTGAGACAGAAAGAAAGTAATCAACGGGCAAAAGCAGTGCACATGCACTGACACACACACACACACACACACACACACACACACACACACACACACACACACACACACACACACACACACACACACACACACACACACACACACACACACACACACACACACACACACACCATTGTAGACCAATGCCATTTGTTTTTTCTTTTTAATAAGGCATGGACCATACAATTATATACTTGACAAATTTTACAGAACTGTTTGAAATTAGGCAGTAGTAGTGGTCCAGTCTATCCCTGTGTCCTTGCCAAACACACTCCCTTGTCCCCTCCATTAAAAAGAAGTTCACACTGCGAGCTGAAGACAATAACCTATACTGCATGTACCAGGACTCACCACTGTGAGGCAGCACTGAGCAGATAAAGACTATAATGTCTCGGTGTATTGTGGGCACAACGGAATTGCTATCATTGATGGGAAAAAGCTTGACAAGTTATTCTGCCCTCAGAGTGAGATGTGCATTATTTTCTTGTCACTGTGATTGTTGCCGTGTTTGATGAAAATACTCAATATCTGACCCAATTCAGTTTTGCGTGTCAATATCTGTGTTGATATGAACACCCTATAGTCTGAAACTCTACTTTCATGTGTACTGTAACTGAGTGTATCAGTATGCTTGTGTGTGTGTGTGTGTGTGTGAGTGTGTGTGAGTGTATCTGTGTATGTGTGTACTCTTCAATATTATTTCCTGTATGTTTCTGCATGGGAATCTATGGGTTTACAGTCGTTGTAAAGTATGCCTATTTACAAGAAAACAACAAAAACAAACAAAGCGACCGAAACACACCCTTTGAGATCCCTCTGTGTATCTCAGGGACTAAACACCCCCACTCCCCCCTCAGTGTGGCGCATCTATTTAGCAGGTCTGGCTGAAGTAAACAGGAGAGGCCTAATTAGCCTGAAGGATGCGGGGACCGCCACTCATCAGCCAGGGAGGTCAAGACCGAACAGGGGACTGTCTCCCTGCACCCCGACCTCCCGAGGTTTTCCATTAAGAACATAGCCAAGGTGTGTGTGTGTGTGTGTGTGTGTGAGCATGTGTGAGTGTGTATGCAGAGCGTGTGTGTATGTGTTTGTGTGCATGTGTGTATGTGTGAGACAAACTGAGATGTCACCTTGGCCGTGCTCAAATGTTTGTGACAATTACAAGGTGCCACTCTCTCTCGGCGGCACGGGGTCCAATTTAAATGCGCATAAATTGTCCCAGATGCTCTCTCTCTCTCTCTCTCTCCGAGTGTTTATGGAGCGGCCCAGGACTCGTGGGAGCGGCGTGGAAATTCAATTTGGTCCCTCATTGCATGGGATTCATGTAGTGGAAAACAGATGACTGCGGCATCAAGGCAGAGGAGGCTTGACCTTGTTTACTGTTGACTGCTGTTGATCCGGGGGCAGTCAAGAGGAAACAATCTGGAAATATGAATGCATATACATTTATTTCACACACACACACACACACACACACACACACACACACACACACACACACACACACACACATTTACATTTATTTCCCTTATAATGGATTGGTATTCCATGGAGTGTGGGGGAGGGGGGGTATGCAGTTATGCTAGGCTTTGGCATTGTAGTTTGGTGTGTGTGTCTGTAGATTACATGTGGGATAAAAGTGTGTGTGTGAGATTGTAAAAATTCCTTTGTGTAAGTACACTGCTTGTTTCACTCCACTGCCCATTGCACAGTGATGGCCATTTCATACCCCTGGTTGTCTCACATCCATACGTACACACACACACACACACACACACACACACACACACACACACACACACACACTCAACCCCCTGGTTGTTTCACATCCATATGTACACACACACACACACACACACACACACACACACACACACACACACACACACACACTCAAACCCCTGGTTGTCTCACATCCATACGTACACACAGCAGGGGCTTCCAGTGGCATCCTGTGGTGCTCCAAGTATACCATCACTCAGTGCCTAACTAGAGTCTGTTGAGCAGACACACACACACACACACACACACACACACACACACACACACACACAGACCACAACCACACATACACACACACACACACACACACACACACACACACACACACAAATAATAGTGCCCTCTAAATGGATTCTAACAAACAAAAATGTATATTTTCTAAGCAAGATGCGGGTGAGAATGTATTGTCATGTTATATTTATTTTATGTAATCATAAAATCATATAACAACTACCCCATGGGTAGGGGCAAATTAAATAGATATGTATACCCTACTGCTAAAACAATCTGATCTGTGGTCACTAGAGGGAGACAAAGACTATTCTACCGGCAGTGTGTCTGTGACGGTCTAGCTGGGGTTGTCACCATCAAAAAGGGATGAAAGCTACCTACTTTAAATGGCTTTCTTTCAAAGATATTCTCTTGATAACTGCAATCTAATGAATTATCACCCATGGCGTAAGAGAAGTTGCATGGCCCTTTGACCCAGATGGTAGAGGTAGAGGTAGGAGGTACATGCCATATGTACCTGAATGACTGAATTGCAATTGAAGGCCACATGCTGTCAAGGTCAGTAGAGGATAATGTACATACGGGCACACGTGCTGTGTGGTAGTAGTAGAGGATAATGTACATACGGGCACACGTGCTGTGTGGTAGTAGTAGAGGATAATGTACATACGGGCACACGTGCTGTGTGGTTTGAGAAAGAAGGGTGCCCTAGGGCTGTGTCAGGACTTTATACTAATCTCCGTTGCTTCATAACCCAGAAATCCCTCCCTTTCTTTACCTGTTCAGTTAGTCTCCGCTGTGTTCAGTTAGTCTACTTTGTGTTCAGTCCACAGTTTGTCATAAGAGCAAACTGCCGAAGCAGTGATAAATTGTGAGCCACTTCTTGATGCTGAGCGTGCATGTCTTCATCCCCATCCTCTCCTGCACTAATTAGTTAATAGAAGAGGAGAGGTTGGTGTGTAACAAGGAACACAACACAAATAAGACCAGGGCCGTGCTTCTTGCTTCTCTCATCACAAAACTGTTTGGATATACAAGGAGGATGAAGACAAGGACACTTACAAGTAGGCTATGAATGCATCCTCTACCTCTCTCTCAGTACTATAGACATGTTTGCATCTTCATTTAGACACACAGACACACAGACACAGACACAGACACAGACACACACACACACACACACACACACACACACACACACACACACACACACACACACACACCCTCCCTCTATCTCTCTCTTACACAAGCACACACACACACACACACACACAGACACACAAATGAACTGGCACCGCATGTATAGATGATCCTTGTGAGTTTATATTTCCTTTGTTTGCTGGATTTAATTCACACCAATACAGTTTTTGAGAAAGCGGCACACAGTTTGTTTCAATGTTGGCAGCAGTCACAGAACCTTGGCTAGAGACTAGATTGCTTTAAGGCTCTTAAATGAAATATGCATTTGTCTAACTTGCCCAGTATCCATAGCAACTTCTGTTTATTTTCTGACAACCTTGCTCACCCCCTTCCTCAGTATTGCGCCATGCAGTGTCAACACAGGCATAGGGCGGAAATCCCGGGGGGGACAGGGGGGACGTGTCCCCCCCTACCATTAAGTTGCCCCCCCCCCCCAACAGTCATAGTAAATACAAATAAATGATTTTGAATAATATAGTAATTAGGGTGACCAGACGTCCTCTTCTACCCGGACATGTCCTCTTGTCCTCGCAGGGATTCCAAAATCGGCCGTGGATTTTGCCTTGTCGGATATTTGTGTTCCTCAGTGTATTTTAAAAACGAGTGAAAAAGATGGCAAAACTTCGTCGCAGGTGAAGGGGGCGGGGTCATCTGCATGTGAAAAAGATGGCAAAACTCCGTCGCGGGGGGAGGGGGTGGGGTCATCTGCAATTTTCCTGTGTCCCCCCCAGGAATTACTGTCTGAAATGTTACCGTGTATTGTCCCCCCCTACAACGAAATGGGATCTCCGCCCCCTGAACACAGGTCTGAGTGGAACCTCAGGACTCCATTACCCACGTAAACCCCAGCACCACGCTCTGTCTGTCTCACACTGATGACATCATCATTCATGGGAAAGCAACAAGCAATGTCAGACTTAACCATCAGGCTCACAGACCTATTGATGTACAATGGTGCTGGTACTTCATGAAGTCCAAAAGGCATATTGGAGACCAGGTTTTGTTGTGTTGTTGATGACACAGTGTACCCTCCACAATGTAGTGCTAATGCTATGCTAACTATTGACTATTGTATTACTACACACACACACACGCACGCACGCACGCATACACACACACACACACACACACACACACACACACACACACACACACACACACACACACACACACACACACACACACTGTGGCTCTGATCAGGGATGAGGGGACAAAGCAGAAACAACCAACCAATACAAACTTTACATTACATGAAGGATGAGATACATTTGAAGGTTTGGGAATCTATGACATTTTGCAAAGACAGATCACAATGAAAACACCATTTCTGACCCATGATTTTCTGTAGTCTGTGAACAACAGTGAACTCACCTCTCACTTGTGATTGGTTATCTTGACCACCAAATGTGTTGTTATTCACCAACCATAAGGTTTGTGAGGTCAAACATATTTTCTTTGTACAGAATCCAGGATATCATCTAATGAAATATCATAATGTTCAATTTAGTTCATTTCAGATTTAGATTTATTTATTTAGATTTATTTATTTAATTTGGTAGAGGGAAATACAACTGTAAATACTGGAAGGATTATCAGTTCCCACCACACAGATAGGAATGGGATATCAAATGACCAACTGCCCTTTTCCTATCAGAGTGTGACACCGACTACTATAAATAGCCTCACAGGCCAGCATTCCACTAGACAATAAAATCAATGATATAACAAAACAATTTGTTTTGCAAATGAAGATAAGATAACGCGTTGAGGTTGGTTGAAGAGGCCGGTTTGCAGTCCAAATGCTTGTGTTGCAGTCGATGCATAGGACGGAGTGTAAGGCACACATCAGTACAGACGCGGCCGGGCGGGCCTTACCCAGCTGCGGTATACGGCCCCCTCTTCCCCAATCCCCCAAAATTGTTCCCAAATCCTCCCTCTCTCCCTGCCAAGTGAAATTAAACCTGAGACAGTGGAGCGTTGGAAAGGGAGCTGGCTTGAGACGCGGCGCGGGCCTTTAAAGCCGTATTTAGAGGGGAGTTTGGGAAGGATTAAAGGCTGCTCCACTCGTTTTTATCAAGTGCTTGAGCACTTGATCACGGAGGCGTGCCATAATCCGAACATCAATGCGGCCCCATCAGCGCAGCGGCTCGGAGCCGGCCGGTGACAACCGCGGGGCCCCCGCCCCCCCCGCCCCCCCACCCGCCCGTTGGTTGGTTCGTTTGGGGGGTCAGTCCCTGGGTTTGTGTTTGCTTTGATGCTTCGATTGTCTAATCAGATAAACCTCTGCGTCTGTATGTGTGTGTGTGTCTGTGTGTGCGTTTGTATGTGTGTGTGTGTGTGTGTGTGTCTGTGTGTGTGTGTATGTGTGTGTGTGTGTGTGTGTGTGTGCGTTTGTATGTGTGTGTGTGTGTGTGTATGTGTGTGTGTGTGTGTATCTGTGTGTGCGTTTGTATGTGTGTGCGTGTGTGTGTGTGTGTGTGTGTTTGTATCGCACTCCCTCCCTGCGTGGCCCACCATGCCACGAATTTTGTGTAAAAAAAAGCGCCTCTTTTTGTTTTGTTTTGTTTTGAGATACACGGCGAAGATTAGGCGAGGTCGGCGGATCATGAATGGGGCTTGTTTACATGGATGTGACTAAGATGATATGGTGTTTATTTCTGACACGGCGTGAAGAATGACATAAGCCCTGATCCTGCGATAGGTGGGGCATAATGAAGGAGCCGCTCGCCCCCGCGCTCCAAGGCCCGCGCTCCAAGGCCCGCTCTGATCCTGCTGGGAGATTGCGCTGGGCGTTGTGTGCTCTAAAGAAATCTTATAGGCATAGCTCCAGAATATGTACTACAAATAGGATGACTCAATCGTGTGCAAATAAAATGCAATTCTGTAAAACTAATTCAATGTGTGTGTGTGGTTTTATTTTCTTTCAGGGAAAGTTTAAATTTTTTTAAGCATAGTTGACTAGCAACACGGACGTTGTTGTTAGGACTACCACCCCCCGTATGGGAGTGCAAAGCGTGAGAATTTCTACGTGACGCTCTCCAGACCCCATCCACGGCTCCCAGAGGGGCAGACAAAGGTGCGCACTGTGTTTCTATCGGTCTCTGCTGGTCAGGGAGAGGTCAGCAGCGGCTCTGACCTGACAGAGAAGAAAGCTGGAGTAGCGAGTATGTGTGTTCATGTGTGTTATCTGTGTGTGAATGTATTTTCAGTGTGTGTGTGTGTGTGTGTGTGGGGGGGGGGGGGGGGGGGGGGGAGGGGCAGACTCAACCCTGCTGCTTTCCTGACATGGCAGTAAATCATGCTCTTGGATGTGTCGTAATTGCATGCAAACACACTCTGTTTTTGTGTGTGTGTGTATATGTGTGTGTGTGTGTGTGTGTGTGTGTGTGTGTGTAGGGTGCCATGTGTGTAGTTCTCTGCTGGGCTTGCACCCCCCTCTGGTAAACATAAAAGCAGAAGTATCGCATTTTCTTCTGGATTCTTTAGGAAATTGCTCTCATATACAAAAGGTAGTGTCGAGCCAGGCACTGGAGACAGAGGCTGCTTCTAGGGGCCATTACCCCTGGCTGGGCTGGGGGGGGGTCGGGGGGACCCTGACGGGACTACAGGGGCCAGGGTGGTACTGGGGCCAGCCAGGTCAGGTGAGGGTTGGGGTCAGCTTTGTTTAGTCTGGGGGTTCCACCGACAGGAGCGGAGACTCCAGCTTTCCGCCATCCAGTGAGCTGGATTTATGCCCTGGGCTTCTCCGTGTGGGCACCACCGTGGGACTAGTGTCTGGTCTATACTTTCTCTCTCTCTTTTTCTCCCTCCCTTTCTCCCTCATTCATTCCTCTTTGAGTCATTCCCCTAGCGTACGCTTCTGTTTGTACATTTCACAAGAACTTCATGTCAGCAAATCAAGTTTTAAAAAAAGAAACAAAATGATAAAGAACCTAGGACATGGAGGCCAAACTGTTTGTACATTTCACAAGAACTTCACGTCATCAAATCAAGTTTTAAAAAGAAACAAAAGGATAAAGAACCTAGAACATGGCCAAAAGTCTTCATATATAATTCTTTACAAAAATACGTTCTTGTCAGTGTGCCGCTTAATTTTCAAGATGGCCAGGATAAGCAGGGCTGGAGCGCACATTCCTGGAGAGAATGAAAGTAATCAGTGTCCTTGAGTCTTGGTCGGAGAATGCAGGGAGATTCTGTACCTCCTCCAGTTTTATCTTGATGATCATAAATATTTTAATCCTTTCCTGCACATGGTCCCAGTGAAGCATGGCCTCTGTGATTACATATATTCGGTACATTCTGAGAAGACCAATATGGGGATGAATGGGAGAGCCAGATGGTCAGCCCCTATTGCAGACGCACTGTAAGATGTACTGTCCATTTACAGTCTACAGTCTCTATCCCAAACCGGGGACAGATTTCTGTTTGAGATGTTTCCAGAGTAGAAAGAACTTTTTTTTTTGGAAGAGTGCCCTCTCCTGAATTCACGACGACACTACCCCTTCTGAAGACATTTTAAAATGTTGGATAATGCAGAGGGACAGAATGTCAAATAAATCAAATCCATGATTTGTTGTGTTTTTTTTTCCTGTATGTATGTATGGCATTTATATGCATGTAGGTCGTGGCGTACACCTTCATAAATAAGTAGGCCTCTAACACACGTTGTGAGACCATTGTTTGCTAGATTGTGGGCTAGCAGGTTTCTGTCACATCAACAAATCAAAGTTTGGCTATGGAATATTGCTGTGTCCTCAGTGAATTGATAAGTTAACACACAGCCAAGGCTGTGGGCTAATGTCTGTTTCAGCCTAGAAAGATAACATTACCTGTTGTTTGTGATAGATGCTTATATCACTGACTGATGATAGGACTTCACCCAATATAAAGCAATAAAGCAGTTTTACGGCACACGCGCCTTGTGAGTCCTTGTTCGTGCTGAGCAGCAAGTCAGGATAAGTCCGGATCAGTATTATGAAGTCAGGATAATTCAGGATCAGTATTATGAAGTCAGAATAAGTCAGGATCAGTATTATGAAGTCAGGATAAGTCCGGATCAGTATTATGAATCAAATGGTGGTATCCATTGCTGCAGTACTAACATAAGCAAAGTGTTGTCGCATCTTCGACTGGAGTTGCAGCATAGCGTGTTTGTGTAACTAATGTAAACAAAACATGGTTGTTCCTCAAATGGAGTCGGAGCTTTGTGTGTTTGGGTTTAAACGGGTTTAATTTGGTGCGCAAGTGACAAGTAAAGACCAAAGTAAAATCTTGCTTAGGACTCCAACACTGTCAGGGCCGGCCGTAGAGCAAATGAACATCACTGCGTCTTCAGGGGTTTCACACTGTGAGCTGCAGTCTGCCACACTGAAGGGAGGAGAAGAGCTCCCGTGGGTGTACAGTCTCTGTTGCCTGAGGCAACGCGGTAAAACCGATTTATGGTCAATTGGAGAACGATTTGACAAGTCAAACTAGTTTCTTAGCTTCTGAGGTGATGTTTTTGGGCAAACCAAGTGACTTAATTGAAGAGCCATTCCTTTTATGCGAGATTTACCTTTAATGAAAATACCTCGCCTTCCAATTTTTGTTCCCTACGCCTCTTTTCTCACATTTTCACCACAAAACTGTTGGAAATTGGATGATAAAATACCTTCCACTCAGCACCCTGTCAGGTTCTAAAAATGTGTGAAAAGTGAATTCACTGTTACTGTTTTCCACATGGTGACAGACTCCGCCATATTCCCCTCAGCCCTCCTGCCTGCACCGCAAAACAATAAAAAAAAACTAAAAGTCAAACAAAGAGGGAGAGAGAAAACAGTGCCTCTTCTTTATATATATAATTAGAAACAACTGCTCTGTTCCGTTGTATGGCGCAAACATTGAATCATTTGATTTGTGCAAGCTTAACAGTTTATCAAATTGCACAGTGTGTATGGGAGCTTAACAGCAGTAGGGTGCTGGCAGCACAGCGGCCTGTCTTCTCGGCTCACAAAGCAGCGCGCATATTACGGTTCTCTCTGCCTCCCTCCCCCCTCCACCTCTACCTTACCCTCCGGCGCATCGGAGCGCCAGTCTGTAACCAAAAATAAAATGTAATTGCAACGGTAGTTACTGAAAATGTCATAGGGTCATTAGAGGAACAGAGACCTCACATACATTAGCCGAGTGTCAGCGAGATGTTCCGCTGCGACTGACGGAGCGCTCCATCCCATTCCCATCCTTCCCCCCCCCCCCCCCCCTCTCCGCTCTCCGTGGATCTCCAACAACGGTGGCGGCGACTGGGGCGACAGGCGGCGGGGCGTCAGGCGGAGCGGCTGAGGCTGGAGAGGGATAATTGGTTACGATCTCAAGCAGCTCGACCCAAATTGTGTCGCAGTCCTAACGCGCTAAGTCGCCCCCTCGTTCCCTTTTCACAGTAAACACGGGGCAAAGGAGATTCCCGTTTCAACGCCGAGATAGATGGGCCCACTGAGCCAGCTGGAGTGGTGATAGCGGCAGAAATCAAATGTAGGGCCTTGGCTCCAGCATTGTATATCTCAATCACTCTTTTCTCTCCCTCTCTCAGAGGCCAGGAGAGTGTGAAATTGAGATCCTATTTTCCAGGCCAGATGATTTTGGCGATCATTTTTGATATTGATGGCCAAGGTGTTATCTTAGCTCCCTCATTAAGTCGAAATCATTTATTATTGTTGTTATTTAAAGTGGCTTGCGATAAATCTAATTCCCCCCCCCCCCCCCCCCATGTTTAAGACATTGGGTTGAAGGAGAGGGGATCAGGGATTAGATTTTGGATTAGATTTTTGGGGTGGGTTTTGGGTTAGAGAAGGCCTTTGTGGGTCACCATGTGCTCATGTGAATTGAAAATAAAAAATACTGGTGCTCTGGCGGTGTGACTGGTTAATATGATTTTGTCACACAAATCGTTAGGGTTGGTGAGTTGTGGGGAAGTGATGTGAAAATTAATCAAATTAGACAGAAGAATTTAATGGTTTGACAGAAGGTAGAAGAAATATCTTTGGAGTGGATGGACATATTCTGGAGTTTTATCTGATATTATTTGTCATTTAAGAAGAATGATATAGCCTAAAAATAGAGACTCAGTTTTAGTTTTGTTGGTGATTTAAGCATGCATAGTGTACGCTTCATAAACAATACGACTTTAACCTGACAAAAACAATCCAAAAAAACTAGAAAATGTATATTTGGATCAAATATAAATACCAATGCCTGTCACCAAAATATTAGCTTCCTGGACTGTCTAAAACATTAGTCTATTAACATAATTAAAATCTGTCAAAGGTTGTAAATTCAAAAGGCACATTCCCAAATGAGCCGCTCAAGGGAAATGGAATAATGAAAGGACCTGTTCAATTACAGTCCAAAGTCATGTTCAGGGAGTCTCTTCGCTTCTTGAGGTTAAAGGAGAAACTGCTTGCTTCTAAGGAGCTGACTTTAAATTAGCAACTCACACAGTGGGGAATTGAACAACGCAATTTGAATGCAAAGCGCCACCAGAAGCTGGAACTCGACCCCCCATAACCTCAATCCACAGGAGCAACTGATGCTTAAACATTGTAGGCCCTTGTACACCTTTTCTGGATGCTGAGTATAAATGTATTAAAGGAATAATGGAGTATCGGCAGATGATAATTAATAGAGAGTTTGTGTTGGCACAGGGAAGGTCAAAACACTAGATTTACATTCTAATTAGAGAGACAGACAGTGTCCTTGCCAGGAACCCGTACGCTGGTCAGACGGCACAGCACACTAGTTGACAGTCTTCCAAACGTCTGCTAGGCCTTGATAACTTTCAGCGCAAATCAAATCTGGAGTGAGTTATTGCCCTGTGCGGGGATCTGATCTAAACAGGGTCCTTACCAGTCGGCGAGTCACACGTTCTCCCCTGATAATGCCGTATTAAAAACACCTGTTGGTAAACAAGGCAGTCATTATCCCTGGTGAAAAGGGGCGAGCCTCGTCGTAATTATACATGCTTCTATGATGTTAAAAGGTAACTGGATATTCCCCAGCAGAGTTCAAACTGATTAACTTGACTCTCTCCTGTTTAAAATTCAAGCTACAAATTAAGGAGGAACAGATATCCTGTTTTTCCTACTCTCTCTCTCTCTCTCTGTCTCTCTCTTTCTCTCTCTCTCTCTCTCTCTCTCTCTCACTCTCTCCCTCTCTCTCTCTTCCTCTCCAGCTCCTGGAAAGTGAATGCATAAAACATGCAGTTCCCCGGTGTCAGCACAATTATCTGCTAAATAAAATGCCATTCTCTGTTGTGTGCGCTGTTTTAATTATACAAACTGGGTGAATTAGTGCCCCATTTAAGTAAAAATAAACAGCCATGTTTGCCAAAGCAAAATTTCCCCAGAGAAGTACTCAAAGAGGGGCAAATTAGAGCAGGAAGCTGAGGGGCATCAGCGCGCTGGGTTAGCGCAGAGGAGAGGAGAGGAGAGGAGGAGAGGCGCGTTTCTCAGATGAGGAGGAGAGGAGAGGAGAGGAGAGGAGGAGAGGAGGAGAGGCGCGTTTCTCAGATGAGATGGAACACCCGGGCAGCAGGCTTCGTCAATATGGCGTCTGGGGAGAAGGCCCATAAAACTACAGCACCCAGAGAGTCGAGGGGCAGAGAGTGCAGGCCTTTCAAGCTACAGTGATCTCAAGTGTGTTTGTATGTGTGTATATGTATATGTATATGTGCAGTGTGTGTGTGTGTGTGTGTGTATGTGTGTGTGTGTATATGTGTGTGTGTGTGTGTGTGAGAGAGAGAGAGAGAGAGAGAGAGAGAAAGAGCGAGTGTGTATATATATGTGTTTGTGTGTGTGTGAGAGAGAGAGAGAGAAAGAGAGAGCGTGTGTGTGTGTGCACACATTTGTGTGTCATTGTCAAATCAAAAAAAGGTCCAACATCTTGGCAGCCTTACCACTCACTGTCCCACCTGGAAGAAGAAGACAGGCAGAGATGAGAGGAAAGTAGGATGACAGAAGAAGAAGAAGAAGAAAAAAAGAAAACATACCAAGTGTGCTTGTAGGAGCCCCTACCCCTCCGCCCCCCAAATCATAGCTGTGTTCAAATTTAGGGCTTATGCTGTCACGCTTCTGTTTCCGCGGACGACCGGGCCAGTCCGGGCCCTTATGGGGGAATCAGCTTTTCTGCAAAGAACTTTACTTCTCTTAACCAAATGCAGCATTCTTCATACACAATCCCTCATGCATCAAAAGAAAGAAAGAAAGAAAAAAAAGCCCCAAACAAAAGAAAAAACATATGATGGAGAAGAGAAGATGGGGCACTATAAGACACTAAACTACTCAAACAGACTGCTGTCTATCCCTTACATGGCCACCACCCTCACCACCCTCACCACCCTCCCCCACCTCCCCACTAGTCTCACAATCCGTTCTCCCCCAAATGCCTCAGTGCTCTCTTTCTCTCTCTCTCTCTCTCTCTCTCTCTCTCTCTCTCTGTCTTTCACTCTTTTCCCTCTCTCCCTCTCCTCATTTCTCTCCTCCATAGGGCTGAGTCCGTGTCACGTCACGTCACGCAGCTTTGGCTCTCACGGAACAGACAGCCGCTGTCATTATATTCACACATCTGAATAGTTTATGCTCCATCCTCTTCATTGGCACAGCCCTCTCTCTAATGAGATTTCTCCCCTGGTGATGATAGAGGCTGGGGCTGAGGCTGAGGCCGTCCCTGGCTGCTCTCCCTCCCAGAGACTCGCTTGCATCGGGGGGGGGGGGGGGGACGGGCGAGGAGAGGCTGCCTCTTCCTCCTTAAGAGCGTATGTTTCATAGACGTGCATTGCCAAGCATACAACAGCATATAGCCACTGTGATTTGCAGGTCTATCTTTAACCATTTGCTGCACAGGATTGCTAATGGTGATTCTCAAGCTATGAACAGATCCTGTGTTAAGAAATGGCTGTTTTGGAAAGAGTCTATCCTGTGGGAGAGCCTCTGATGGTAGGTTCAGCGGGGCCTGAGCACATGCGGCGGGACATAATCCATGAATCATGCTTATGATTTGCTTGCTTTTCCCTCTGGCTCGCTCTTTATAACATCCCCTGTGTTACCAGACTGGAGTACTTTGATATGATCCGTGACCCTAATTTTATAGAGCGCTGTATCTATCGCACACAACTGGATTGCTCAGGAACGATCATGTGTGTGCTGTAGTATCTCTCTAGTATCCCTGTACTGAGAAAGGCAGCCAGGGTGAGCTTTTATACTCTCCATCTGTCGCTTGCCTCCTGGCTGACACTGCCGTAGTTAAAGCTCTGTGTCTGCAAATGCTTCTCTACCAGGCCGTAGAGTCCTTTTGATTTCCACGATTTCTTTTTT
>NC_045164.1:22286529-22304029 GCF_900700415.2 Clupea harengus | reverse complement strand
CTTCATAGGTGGCACTGTCTGCTGGAGTGCATCACATCACAACCCCAGGCATGCTAGAACGAATCAGGAAGAGCAGAGTGTGGTGGACTGACCAGCGTTTGCCTCCCACTGAGCACGTGTCAATGTCAGGTGACCTGCGCTGTGGGCATCAGGCCACGGGTGCCACCTGCCTAAACAGAGGGAGTTATGGGATAGGAGAGACGACGGGATCCTGGAGAGAGTCCTCCCACGGTGACTGCTGGTCTAAAGCAGACAAAGGGACATGCCTGGAGACAGGGAGAAGATCAGAACGGTCTCTGCTTATATGTCAAGTTGCATTCTCACCGGACGATTCCTGTGATTTGTTTTTGCAACAGTCCAAATGCACATTGGTGGCCCGTGACGCCAGTCAGCTAACATTCATTTGTTTTACTGACGGATGAATCCATCATCCTCCTGACGGTAGTTTTCATTGGCTCACACGTCTTATGTCTATATGTGTTTTACACCTTGTATTGAAGTCTCTCTCTATATATATAGTGAGTGTTTTTTTTTCTCTCTCCCAGGAGCCACAAAATGGTGGCGTGTGAAGTGTCGTATTGGCGTACGTTTCCAAAATGACATGAGACTACTGAGACCAGAGAGACAGAAGTGAGAGAGAGAGAGAAGCGAGATGAGATAAGATAACGAGACTTGAACAGGGATGTAGATTGAGAGCCAAAGGAACTGAGGAGAAAGAAAGGAATCACAGAACAGTTTGATTTCACCACCTCACACCAAACAATGTCATAAAACGCCTCATAGTTAAGCCTGATGAATTAATAAAAGGATGGCAGATGGGTCCCTGGGGCTCCGAGTGTGTGTGTGTGTGTGTGTGTGTGTGTGTGTGTGTGTGTGTGTCTGTGTGTGCGCGCGCTCCCCACGAGGGCTCATGTGCACACACACACACACACATGCATTCCCGCGGTAGAGTTTTGGGAATTGTAAGGTGTGTAGCAAGGGGCAACGGGACATGAATAAAACATGAAGGACACTAAATGAAGAACGCTCAGGGATCACAATCATCATGTTTCACGCCTGTGTGTGTGTGAGTGTGTGCGGGAGAGACAGAGAGAGTGTATGAAGGAGAGAGAGGCAGAGAGAGAGAGAGAGAGAGAGAGAGAGAGAGAGAGAGAGCGAGAGAGAGAAAGGAAATACTTTATTCTCTTGCACCTGGGAGTCAAAGACCTTGGTTAGCTTCCAAACAGCTTGGAAAATGTCAACAGTAACTGTGCTCAGACACAGTCTATACCTTCTTCCTGTCAACAGTAACTGTGCTCAGACAACAGTCTATACTCTCTTTCTGCGACGCCATTGCTCTGCTGAAGGACCAGAGAAGCCTGTCGTCTGACATGATGACAGAGCAAGGGGGCTGCCTCACCACACATTTGAAGCCCCTGATCTGACAAAGGCCCATATTAATTTGTTGATGTCACCGGCCAGCTTTCATCTCTCTTGCACTCGTACACACACACACATACACACATACCACACACACACACACACACACACACACACACACACACACACACACACACACACACACACACACACACACACACACATATCACAGACACACACACACACACACACACACACACACACACACACACATATCACACACACACATGTATCACACACACACACATGCACAAACACACACACACACACACACACACACACACACACACACACACACACATATCACAGACACACACACACACACACACACACACACACACACACACACACACACACACACACACACACACACACATCACACACACATATCACAGACACACACACACACACACACACACACACACACACACACACACATATCACACACACACATGTATCACACACACACACATGCACAAACACACACACACACACACACACACACACACACACACACACACACACACACACTCTCAGCCAGTCTCTAAGCAGCAGCTATAATAATACCTGCAGCGTGTGATGCTGCTACTCACTTTAATATCCAGTGACCACCCCACCGCTGATGGCACGTCAGAATGAAGTGGCATGGGACTGTGGAGGTGTGTGTGTGTGTGTGTGTGTGTGTGTGTGTGTGTGTGTGAGATGATTTACGACTGGCAGCTGGGTCAAGGTTAGAATGTAATCTCCGGGCTGACACCGAGCAGTAAGCGTCGGTGGCGTGCGATGGGGATTGCGATCAGCAGGGGCTATCTCCGGCAGGCGCTCGGCATTCTGGGGAGTGGAAGGGCGGGGGGGGGAGGATGCGGTGCTCGTTAGAGTGCATTGGGAATTCATGGGCAGTGACGTTCCCAATCTCTTCTCTCCTCTCCTCGGCCGCCGGCCGCTGCTTTTTTATAAACACGTCGGAACGGGACGTGTGCCGAGTGTGTGACATGTGTGAGGCAGACCCTGGCAGCCGGCTGGGCCTGTAACCGCTAATTAATACCTGGTTAAAAAAAGAGCTGCAGCTCACCCAAACAATATATGTATATTTTATTGGCGACAGCTGAGTGTTTAGGATTGATCTAATCAAGTTTAAAAAGGGACAGCCTTACACCCCTATCACCACCCCCAGTGTAAGCACACACACACACACACACACACACACACACACACACACACACACACACTCACACACTGTTTTGCTGGGGTGAATAATTGACTGTGCACTTGTGAGTTGCTGATGGGCTGATCTGGCATCCAGGCATGTGTGTGCTGTTGGCAGCCATGACAGGGGGTTGCAGAGGAGAAGCCATTAACACCGGGGAGCAAGCAGCTCCTCGTCACAAGCAGCTCCTCGTCACAAGCAGGGCGGGAGAGTGATGGAGGTGCACAGAGGAGGTGCAGGACAATACTGTTTGTCTTACTTATGACTGCAGTGCCAACGGCCCCCCACTCTCACACACACACACACTCTCCCTACAACCCCCACCACAACTCACACACACACACACACACACACACACTCCCTCTACCCCCCCCCCCCCCCCCCAACGCACACACACTCTCCCTACCCCACACTATTCCCCACCTCATCCCACCCAACTTACCTCCAACGCCATGCTGGAACAGGGAGAAGAGGCAGCATGGTTGGAGGGGATGTTTATTTATTCATTTCCCCGTGGCTTTGTGGTTTCAGGAGACACAGGAACACTTCACTTCCACCCTCATTCACACACACACACACACACACACACACACACACACACACACACACACACACACACACGCACACACACATACTGAAAAGAAGAGAAACATCTTAAGGATGCTTGATGAAGCTCATGTCACATATCTTTTGGGTTTTTACCTCAGTAATCTTCTAAAGCAGGAAACCTCAGATGTGGGCCCCCTTATCAGTGAGAGTTTTCGCTATAAGTTCACCGGTCGCCACAAGAGCACCCATAACACCTGACTCTTCAACTCTTCTCTCAGAGATAACCATTCGTGATTCGATTTGATCCTATTCTCACACACACAGTCATCCCCTTCTGCATGTTACCTCTGCTTGTGGTTATGATAGCTAGCAGCGTCTAGAAAGGCGTAGCTCACTCTAGTTAGTCATAAACAGGACAGCTAACTCAACATAGGAATAGTACATACTGCATGGCCAACTGGAAGAAGAGTTGGTTACCAATAAAAATGTTAGCCTTGATTGCTTAGAGTTAAAGATGTACAACACATTTCAAACATGTCAGTGATTATCAGTTGAGGGTCTTTTCTGACGTCATTGTGTAGAACAGCCACTGGAAAGGTGATGAGCTGTGATGAGTGCTGTGAGAAGGTGAATTCTCCCCCTCCTCACCGTGGCAAAAAAAACATGGTGCCCTTTAAGACTTTTGGACTCCACCCCATAATGGTTGGGGCTGGGCTCACCTGATGCCAATGTGGGAGTTAATTAAGCCAACGTGGCTGTGCCCTATTTAAGAGGTGCCTCATTTGCAAGAGGGAGGCAGGCTGAGAGACACACAACAGAGAGGCAGCGGAGAGGAATGATGAGAGGTAGTAGGGTAAAACACTTCCCTGTTTTTAGAAGGTGTATGTGTTTTCCGTCTAGATGTGTGGACAGCGTTGGCCCTGTTTTATGCCTGTTCCTTTGTGCTTGTTCTGTGTGCCTTGTTTCTGTGCCTTGTCTGTGTGCCTTGTGATGTGTTAAGTTCATGTGTTTATTTTGGTGGCTAGCTATGTACTTAGCTTCGGACGTAGTGCCTGGGCCTAGTTTGGGGGCCTGGCTTGGGCCTTGAGCAGGTGCCGGTACTTGGGCCTAATCGGCCAAGCAGGTGCCCAGGGTGCCACGCACTTGAGTTCCGGGCGGTACGGCCTGAATGGTTTTGTTTGTTTATTTTGAGGGCACTGTTGGGGTTAGTCCCCGTGTAAATAAATATATATATATATTTTTATATGAAAACCATCATCTCCTGCCCTGTTCTTCCGCACTGCACCACCCAGTCCAGTCGCCACATCCCCAAACAACGTGGGGTGACCGTCCGGTCCCTCAAGTGCCTTCCATTTTCAAACCTTATTAGCCCTCTGATGGGTCTAGAGTGTAACCCCCTCTAGGGTGCGGGCAGGTCGCCCACAGACCTGATTATAGTGCACTACAGCTGCCATTGCTTGTCCTTGTACACATCAGCGTGGGTAGTCCTGTCAACTTTGGCCCTGTTCCACCTCTCTGTGCCGTGACGGTACGTCGTGACATGACAAAGTGCAAGACAGTCCCCCAGCAGCAAGCACTAATATGCTTTATCTATGCATATGACATGCATTCAGATGTCTTGCTAGGCCAAATCTATTTTTCATCCCAGCAGACTCTGCATATCTTTCGTTCTCTTTCCTTCTCTCTCTCTCTCTCTCTCTCTCTCTCTCTCTCTCTCTCTCTCTCCCTCTCCTCCCTCTCTCCCACGTACCTGCATGGGCTGTGAGGATTCAGGTGGCTGACAGATATATCTCAGACTGTTTCCTTCCCATCATGAGTTATATTTTAGAAGACCTTGTTGGAGAGCAGTGCCAAAGTGTGTGTATGTGTGTGTGTGTGTGTGTGTGTGTGTGTCTGTGAATGTGTTTAGTCATTACATTGACACAGACTGTTGCTAGCTGTCAACATGCCCAGTACTTGTTTGGCTACATAGCAGCGTGCGAAGCAATGGCTTTATTTGGCTGTGCCGATGAAGCTGTTTGTTCGCTAACTGTCTAACCTTAAGTCTCTGCCAATCATTCATAGTCACACACACACACACACACACACACACACACACACACACACACACACACTCTTCCAAATACACAGACACACACACAGAGACATACACACGCATGCAGACGTACTGAGATTAGGACTTGATAAGACACGCACTCACATAGTTGAGCCCACACACGCAAGCAGGTAGACAGTGCACACACACACACACAGACACACACACACACACACACCAAAAACACCTTTACAAAACTTCACACAGATTTATCACATGACTTGACACTGGCAATCAGCTCCCAGTGTGGTTCCATTGATTCCCAGGGAGAAGAAGAAGAAAAAAGAAAAAAAGAACAGAGAGAAATATAAAAAGCACTCTCTGTCCTCGCCTATCCCCCCCTCCATCTCGCCCCATCTCTCACTCCTCTTTGCGATGCTCAAATCTATAGGAGATCAATGGCCTGCGGATCAATCCCTCCTGCGTTGGGGTGTCAGACAGTATACGGAGTGCAGGCCTGAAACGCGTGGCCTGAGCAGCTGGTTCTCAGCTCAGCTGACTCCTCTATGAAAGCGCCCCCCCCCCCCCCCCCGCCCCCCATCAATGGAGCCATTCAGACAGAGGGAGGAATGAGGACTGACGTCCCAAGGGCAGGGGATGAATATGCTCTCCTCTGTCCTGTGGGCATTAACCTGAAGTACTGATCTGTTCTCTATGGTCAGTGTAGTCTTTGAATGGCTCTTTTGAACTCACTATTACCTCTCGAGTCGGGGCTTAATCGATGGCAGAGGAAGATGTAACGATGGGGTTTTGGTGACGCGCGGGTTGCCAGTGGGGAGGTGGCAAAAGACAAACATGAGTGTGGCCTTCAGAATGTCTAAGATTCACTCAAGTTGGTTCAAGAAGCAAAAGAAATAGAAAAGACTGATTGCTCGCAGATAGGATCAAATTGTGATATCTCCATAGTGCTTCACCAAGGCAGTGTGTCGTACTCTGGGAATTGCAGAGATTATACCTCAGTGTCGCTCTCCTGCACTTCTGGATAATATTATCTGTGTTCTCCTCCTTGGCTGTGGTGCCAGCCGGATGCCAGTCTTCCCCTGGGCATCTCACCTGTGATGCGTGGCAGACATCTCCTCGGGGCCCTGGAGCTTCCGTGGTGGCGCCCCATGCCCCCCCACACACACACACACACCCCACACCCCCTCCCCGCCCACCAGAGAGGGAGAGGCTGGGAGATGGCCATGCGATGCCTGCTGCTAGTGCACCGTGGCAGGGCGGGAGATGGCCACGTCAGCCTGGGCGCAGATGCCCCTGGGAGAGAGACAGAGGAGAGAGAGAGAGAGGGGGGGGGGGGGAGAGAGAGAGATAGGAGGAGGAGCAGGGAGGCATCTGCTGCACCAGAGGCAGCCGTTCCTGCATATATGATTACAGCCAGGATGGTAATAAAGTAGAGTGTGTGTGTGTGTGTGTGTGTGTGTATGCATGAGGTAGATAGATAGATAGAGAGATAGATAGATAGAATGAGAGAGAGGGAGAGAGAGAAGAGGAGTAGAAAGATAGTGAGAAAAACAAGTAGCAGACAACAGTAATACATGTTCAGTATTCAGCAGTAATAGCAGCTGGTTTCTTCTAAGAAAGGGAGAGGGGAGAGGACAGGAGTAACAACAGCAGAGGGGCTGGAGGAAAGGACAGATTGTGGAACAAGACTGCGAGAGGGCAGGCCCTTCCCCGGGCGCAGGGCTGTGGCGAGTGGAGAAGGCAAACACCTCAGGCCTCATGGCTTCCGGCAGGGTGAAGGGTGTGTGTGTGTGTGTGTGTTTGTATGTGTGTGTGTGTGTGTGTGTGCTACTGTGTGTGTGTGTGTGTGTGTGAGCGTGTGTGGCTCAGGGGAGTGCCTTGCTGCCCACTCTCCCCTCACATCCCCTGGAGCTGCGCACACATTAATTACACCTGAGCTGTCAATAGGGTCATTCTGCTCAGTGGCACTGCATTCACCAGCAGGGTCACCAGACACACACACACACACACACACACACACACACACACACACACACACACACACACACACAACTCTCTCTCTCTCTCTCAGGTCACACACACAAGGCCTGCCCACCCTTTTGCCACCAGTGATCTCCACCCCAGTCTGGGGGTGGTGGCCCACAGTTCCAGTGAGATGCTGCCAACCTGGCCGTCTCGACAGACATGGAGTGTTCAACAAAGACTTGTTATTGGATCCGTCTCATCACCCTGCTCATGAGGTTATTGTAGTTCACCAGCGCGACCACTCGAACATCCTAATGCCTCCACGGTGCTAGTATCTTTTCAGCCAAACGGACCCTTACTCAGATATGGTCTGTTTGTAGACAAACAAAGGGAAAACAAGCAACAGTAGCAAATGTTATAAAAAAAAAAGTGTCAACGGCTAATAATTGATTTCTGTACATATGTACAGAGACTAATCTAACAGTAAATATGAACCACAAATTAGCCCTGAGATCTCCAGCTGCAGCATCAAATGATGTCTGAGTGCAGCACATTGTGTACCATTCTCCTCAATATATGCACCACCCCACCCCCCTTTCTTTTTCCAAAGAGATGGAGAGAGAGAGGAAAAACAGGAATGACATCAAGAAATGGAGGCAGCAAGTAGAAGAGGAGTCTGAGAAAAACACAAAAGTATGAAAATTTAATCGAAAAATAAAAACTATGTCATCCCCATAAAACATCCTAAATGGGCTTTGTGGTGCTGGTAGTGGGGAATGTACCTGAGGCAGAGGGAAGTGTTAACATGAAAAACACATCAGAGGACGGGGGGATGCGGCCTGCCCGCCCGCCCGCCCGCTAGCCTGCTCCTCACGCTGTAATTAGTCTGGGGGAGCACGCTCCGCTAACTCACAGCAGCCACGTGCACACACACACACACGCATGCATATATATATATACACACACACACACAAACACACACACATGCATATACACACATACACACACATATGCACATACACACATAGAGCCACATACATATATACATTCACATACACACACACACACACACACACACACACACACACACACACATGCATATACACACATACAGCCACATACACATATACATTCACAACTCACAAACACACACACACTAATATTATACACATAAAGACACACATCCATTTCCACAAACAGGCACATAAATAAATACACACACACGTGCAAATGAGCAGTTATATACGCATGCAGTGACACACACATGAATAGGCACAGCTACATTGCACAGGGCGCTGCACAATACTGTACAGGTATATTTTGCACACAGGATGCCTGGAGAGGTATACTGTGTAGTACACAAAAATGCTGGATTAGCACTTTCAAGCACGCATGCACACTTACACGCACACACACAAGTACACACACACACACACACACACAGACCACACATACACACAGAGAGACAGAGAGAGAGATACACAAATTCAAACTATTTCTTAGCATGCATGCATGCATGAACTCTCTCTCTTTCTCTTTCACACACACACACACCCACATAACTGCATTCACACTCCCATACTTACTAGTGAACTGGCACACATGCACACACACACATGCACACGCATGCACACACATGCACACACACATACACACGCATGCACACATATGCGCACACACATGCACACGCATGCACACACACATGCACACGCATGCACACACGTGCCACAGTACTTTCTCACCTCTCTACCGCCTCGGTGCCTTAAAGCTTCCCGAGTCTCTTTCACCTCAGTGGCACAGATCCTCACGACTGACTCTCTCTCTGGCCAGGTCTCTTCCTGGAGCCCCTGTCAGTCACTCATGAACAGAAAAGACTCCAGTGCAGAAAAGAGACGCATAGCTTCAGTGTTCAGAAAGCAATTCAGAAATTCAGAAAGTGTCCTTTCCTTGAAGACACCAGCTAGACGCAGAGACTGGAGGCTGTGTATTACTGTGCTGTGCAGGGGTCTGATACATTAAACACTGAATGACCAGAGCAAATCTTTGCTTTAATATAGTCTTTAAATACGAATAAGGCTTTTGACAGTGTGTGCCTTAGGAAAATATCAATTACAGGAGGATAGAGAAAGAAAGAAAGAAAGAAAGAAAGAAGGAAGAGAGAGAGAGATGAGGGACTGAATTATGGTGTGTCCATGTATTGAATGTTTACCGTAGTAGTGTTTCTCCAGAGTGAGGTCATGTGGCTCGTGAAGAGTGGGTGCAGGGGTTTCCATCATGCCCTCAGGATGCTCATGGTCACGCAGACCCCCCCACACACATACACGCACACACACATGAGCACACACAGACACACACATTTTGATGGCCTTTGATGAGGAGAGCTTGCCCTCTTTACTCTATGAAAGTCCCAACCCCCATTTCGGGTGCAGAATGTATTTGTACACTAAAAGTGTGTGTGTGTGTGTGTGTGTGTGTGTGTGTGTGTGTGTGTATGTGTGTGTGTGTATGTGTGTGTGTGTGTGTGTGTGTGTGTGTGTGTGTGTGTGTGTGGTTCGCATAGTTGCTTATTTGTTCAATTGTGCTTCCTTCCGCCTTTGCAAAACAGTTGAGGAAAACGAGAGGCACAAATAATAAAAAAAAAGAAGAAAAAAAAGAAATTACAACTGAAATATTTAATCGATTAAATATCTCAGGGACACAATCTGCATCTTCAAACCCAGGCGTACTTCCAAAGTTAGTGCGAGGGAAATCACACAGGATGCGTGCCGACACGAGAACTGTTTGACAGGAATGCCCTCCAACCACCAAACCCATGCCGAGAGAGGATGAGCAGGGGTAAACACCCCCCCCCCCCACACACACACACACACATACACACACACCGTTCTTTACCCAGCTAGCACTCACCAATTCCCCACAGCTGCTGGCAGAGAGACAGGCTGAGGGAGCTTCCTCCTCCCAGCTCCTGGTATTGTGTCTCAGAGAGTCACATCCGCACATCACACAGACTAACACCCGGCGGATCGACTCACTTGAAGCACTAATGGCACTACATTAAAGGCTTGTGCGTTAGGAGGCCGCATCAGCAATGCGCAAATTAACTAACCCACCAAACAAACGAAAAAAAAAAAGAAAAAAAAAAAGCCCTGAACCTTTAATGTTATTATATTCCTGTGATCTTGGTGGGCCTGGTTTTCAGGGGGCCTGGACTGTGGGGTCTTCTGGCTGTTTAGCCCAAAGCAAGTTATCGGTTTCTCCCTTTGAAAGGGCGGGTCACTCAGGTCTTGTCTGGAGGGCTGATAAGTGGACAAGGGACACGCAGGGGAAATAGGGAGGGGGGTTGGGGGCCCTGATATACCCAGAACATCAGGTTCCGCCATCAGATAAAAGCTCTGATTCTATCAAAGGCCTCGGAGGGGGTATACACTCGCATGCCTGGAATGCAACCCCTTGCCCCCCCCAACACACTCAAACAGACCCAGGTACATCGCCTCCAACCTTGGGTGTCTTTGTTATTTGTGAATTAGAGCCGTTCTTCTTGGGTTAATCAGTATTTATGTATGCAGCACAGATGCTTGTTTCACTATGTGAAATGACTGGTATTATTTTTTTCTCTTTTTGTGCCCTAGTCTTTCTTTTGTTTGTTTGAAAACAATTACAATTGCAATTCCTCCCTCCACTGTTTTAAATATATAAAAAACCCATTATCTCTTTGTGTAAGCCCATACTGCATTAGACTTATGAGTGAGCTCTCAATGGGTAAACTCCTGAGGGTTATTGCGAGGTAAATGGTAGTGGAGTCTTCAGGCCCTCCTCACAACCTTTGAGAATGAGACGGAGATGAGAAGAGTGAGAGAGAGCGAGAGGGAAGATAGAAAAAAAAAGATAGAGCGAGAGAGGGAGAAAGTGCTTTATTGGAAATGTAATTTTTGTTGTCTGCAATTACCTTTACACTCATTTGTTTTTATACCTCCTCTCTTAGTGTTGGCATGCCGGGTCTCTAAGGGCACGCCGGGGCTATGAGCCTCCAGCTTTATTACAAACAGGAAGGCTTTCACCGCAAATTAACCAGCTCCTGCAGAAGTGCCCTCAGCACCCCAAATCTACTAATGCCCCCTGCCGGTGCAGACCCCCCGCCCCCCAAGCTTACTGTCCATAACAAACTAATCACTTCAACATCAGACCTAAATATCTTCTCTGGGGTCGTAACCTCATGACCTCTCACCTTTTTACATGATGCTGCAGCCTTGTCCATTTGCTGCGGCTTACCGGCAGGCATGATTATATCTTATTGTGCGAGGCAGTAATTTGATTGGTGAAGAATTAAGGCTGCTGCTCGCAGGTCATTTTAGCTCACTTCCTCCATAATTCTGGGCTTGATTAAAAATTGATCCACAGCCCTAATGTGAATATATTATTGGGGCTATCTGTCAGAGCTGACAGATAATAGGGCAGTACACAGCTCCATCTGTGCAGGAATATTCCACCTTCTTCTGCTTCGCTCTCTCTCTCTCTCTCGCTCTCTCTCTCTCTCTCTCTCTTCCAATCTCTGTATTTTCTCCCTCTCTTCTCTCTAACAGACATTGCTGAGGGGATTGACTGCCGTGCTGCAGTGTTGTTCTTCTGCACAGAGACACACACCATCACACCGCCTTACACAAACACACGTCCATCCGCTACTATTCTGCTTGTTGTATCTTTAGTTGTATTTCTCTTTGTCCATTTCCTCGCTATCGCTGCAGCAGAAACATTAATTGACACCTATGATTTCAGACTTTATAATGAACACTTAAAAAAACAATGTGGTGGAAAGTCATGTGGACACACACTCTCACACACACACATTAAACACGCATCAAATATTGGCTGGTAATCTCACAGCAGCTGTGTTTTTATTATCGGGGCAAATCCGGGGCGAGCTATTGCGTGCCAACGCCAGTTGTGTCTCCATTGTCACGTCCGGGGCTTGATGGTGCTTTCTCTGGGCTTCCTTGGGGCTTACGGCCAGGGGCTTTTGATGACCAGGCGTCCAGGCGTCCATTACCCTTGGGCCAAGCAGGGCTAACTGGTACCCTTGTGCCAAGCAGGGCTAACTGGTGTATGAGGCGGTGTCAAGGAGAAAAGGCGGGTTAGTGGAGTCAGCTAAGAGAGGTTGAGCGGCAAAAGATGTTAACTAGTCAATATCAATTAACCTACATGCTACTAAATAACCTCAATAAAAAATGGAGAATTGTTGGAGCTGGTCAGCACGCAAAATCAGGTCTCGGCTCAATATTTGGGCTCATAAAAGATGTGCAATGGTGGCTTGAGCAAGTCGGCGAGCGTGAACAACCCACACGATTGGAATACTTACTTCCAATTACAACTTATGGTTAGAAATGAACAAAAAAGTGAGCTTGCCCCATGTTACAAACATGAACAACTACTGTATATGCTATAGAAATGGTGCGAAAACAATGTGTGTAATAATATATGGATCGAATTCCAACATACTTTAGTCTAAAACTCAGCTGGCTCAAATGAACACAATATGTATGGATGTTTAATTAACATCAAATTATGGCATGATTGTTGAAGCTTATTTAGGTCGTTGGTTTGCCTTATATTACTTTTCTTAACTTAGTCTGTTTCCCTTATATTCCTTTCCTTAACTTATTCTGTTGTAGGTCGTACGTGACTGGCCTCCAGACTCAATTGCATGATATCTCAACTTGAACTTCCCACTCCCACTTCTAACGTTTACACCAAGGTGGCTTATGGGCGGGTTTTCGGGCAATACTGCAAGCCTATTGGCCCAATAGTAGGCCCCGGGCCATTATCCCCGCCTGGCCCTAAGATAGCCCCAACTCCCACTGGTCCACTAGTGGAACAGACACACTATACAGTGCAATCCATGTACAGTATGAACACAGACTCACACACACACACACACACACACACACACAGCTACATGTACAGTATGTGAACACAGACTCACACACACTCTCACACACACACACACACACACACACACACACACACACACACACACACACACACACACACACACACACACACACACACACACACACACACACACACACACAGCTACATATACAGTATGTGAACACACACTCACACACACTCACATCCCACGCACAGCTGCTTCCTCTGTACAGTGTTTGAAATAAGCCATCATCTTCCAGACACTTTCTCCCAACCTCACACCCTGTTATTACTGAGAGAGCGGGCAGGCAAACACTCCTGGATGTAAATCCTCATGCAAAGCAAATCATTATTTCAATTTACCATCACAAACAGTGGATGTACCCAAACGAGAAGTTGAGGCTGAGTGTGTGTGTGTGTGTGTGTGTGAGGGAAATAGATGGTTTCCATAATATGCATGGCCATGGATTTTACGCAGGGATATGGTAGTGATTTCCCTTTCTTCCATTTCAACCCCGCCACCCTTTCTCCTCTTTCTCCCCAAAGCCATTGATTTCTATATTGGTTAAAGGAGCATTAAAGCTTTGAAAAATGTGGATGGATAAAAGGCGTACTGATAGAGGGCTTCACCACGCTGCAGACACCGCAGGATTCTGGAATGCCGGGGAAGGATTCTAGAATGCCGGGGAAGGCAAATGTCCGCCTCAGCCAGTAATGCCTCACTCCATTCACTGAGGGCTTAGAATATTGCTATTTTCACGCCTTCTTAATGTCTTAAACCCCAGGGAAGAGGACGTTTACAGAACACTGTACACTATACCACACATACATGCATAGGGAGAGAGGAAAGAGAGAGAGAGAGAGAAAGAGAGAGAGAGGAGAGAGGATGTGCCAATATGCTTGTCGACCAAGATATTTCCCAAAACAAACAGCTTTATTTCCGAGACACAGGGGTGCAAACCCACGGGAGTCTGAAGTTCATGGTTCTGGTTCATCATCTAAAGTTCAGGTCTTTGCAGGCCTGGGCACAGGATGCTGAGGATAGTAGGGGCATAAAATGGGTCCTCATTTTGGGATAAGCTGCCAATTGTTCTGCCTGAGTGAACCCGCATAATAAGAGTTACATAACCGTGTCATAAACATGTTATGACAGATATCATAGTCACACTGTAAGTGTCAGTTCTCCTGGCCATAGATGGCACAACATCTTATTTTTAACCAAGATACCAACTACCAACTACGGCTATGAGAAATGTATCTGCATGTATTTTATTGACGCATGGTTACAATGACAGTACACTGACTAAACTCAACGGAGATTTAATAGTTCGTCATACTGTATTGGCATGACTTTACAGTATCTCTGATCTGACTGGTATAAAGACAACACCAGGTTGGATTCCCTCGTCCGCCCACTTACAATTTACTGTATGTAGACTACTCAAAAACCCTCCTGTCTACATAGTCCTCGTTTACATATTGCTCGTTGCAAACCCTAGCATCACAGCTAACAGCTGGAGGATTCTCTCGTTTCAGTGCAGTTAGCCAATGATGAACAACTGCTTGCTGCTGTCGAGGCAAAGTATGAAAGTGGACAATCTTTCTTTAGTTTTTCACTTTCACTTTCACTTTTCACTGCTGCATCCGGGGGCAATACAAAAGTGACCCTCCCTTGCATCGCTTTTCAGTTTGGCTCTCCTTATTTCCCATTGAGTCAGGGATTGTCCGAGCTGCCACGAGTCAGCTGCTGTAAACTAATGTAGAACTTCCAAGCCAGCCAACCACCCTCATGACGTCACCTACGATGCTAGAACAAAGATGCCGTTACACTTAGATGTGACTTAGATTACTTCTTATTTTTAATTCAGTTTCACCGACAGTGTTAAACCTAAAATGATTTTTAGAACGGGAATCCATTTAGTAAATTATGCTAACTACATCTAGTGTTTCATGTCCGCTTTAAGTGTTACCGTGGCCCAGTGTGTGCTTGTAATCCCCTCCTCATAGACTTCTCAGTCTCCCTCACCAGCACTGACCCATGTTCTCCAGGGGAGAGTTAATTAGCCAAGCTACATGGTTTCCCCCCAAGCAGGAACAACTCTCTGTGAAATGATATGTGATGGAGGAATGGCCTATCGCCACCACCATGTTAACATTAAGGCTGGTGGAATTAAACGCAATTTTATGGGTAAGTAACTCCGAGCCCGTGCCCCATGTCGTCTGCCTCGCGCTCTGCATCCCCTTGGAAGGAATGCTTCCTCCCTCCCTCCCTCCCTCCATCCAAACCCCTCCTCTCCACTTCTATTCCTCCCCAGTCCTTTCAACGGAAATCACCGGTTGAGATTAATAACGGCATTAGTCAGTAATGATGCTGCGGTGAATGAAATATTTATTAAAGATCCCTCTGCTAGCAATTAGCATGGCATGTAATCGTTCGGCACAAGAAATCAGGATGATTGTGGAGTTGGCCCCCACCCTCCCACTCCTGCATAACTACCCCCCCCCCCCCCCCCCCCCCCCCCCCCCCACTCCCCTCAACACTGCTGCAGCTTGTCTCTACGTGTCACTCTATACACATGCCTACACATTCACACACACACGTACACACACTCCACTGCGTACCATCCCACACTTCCATCCCACACCCCCGATGTGACAAAAGGAGCTGAGGCTGGGGGTACGGCACATCCCATCTTAATTACTGTAATTCCACCAAGGTAGCAGGCTGCTCCGAATGTAATTACAGCGGGCTAGAATGCCGCTTTATTGATTCACATGAGGGAGCCTGCGAGCCCAATCAGGGGACACAAACATAACACATGGAGGGCCCTGCTGCTGTTGCACCCGCTGTCAGGTGGAGTCTGTGTGTGTGTTGTGTGTGTGTGTGTGTGTGTGTGTGTGTGTGTGTGTGTGAGTGTGTGTGTGTGTGTGTGTGTGTGTGTGTGTGTGTGTGTGTGTGTGTGTGTGTGTGTGTGTGTGTGTGTGTGTGTGTGTGTGTGTGTGTGTGTGTGTGTGTGGAGAGGGGAAAAGAGAGTTCTTTTTTCAGGTGTGTCGACAGACTAAACCTCCTCTTGACACTGGACTGCCTGCAGGGCTGCTTTTACGGATGATGGTGGTGGTGGTAGCGGAGATGGCGGTGTGTGTGTGTGTGTGGATGGGGGGGGGGGGGGGGGGATGTTGCTGAGGGAAAATGAAGATTTCTCTCTCACCTCTCTCTGACTCTCATTTTAAAAGGCTGACAGTGGGTTGCACAGGGATTCTCATCAAAGTTTTACTGGGAGGCTCCGTTGGAGGACCATGATGCAACCCTGGTCGTTTACTTGTTTTAATGAGGATGACACAGGCTTAACAAGCCGGCAGGATGCATCCATGGAGAGACACAGTATGAGGGAGGAGGAGTCAGGGAAAGATAGAGAGAAAGACAGAGCGAGAGAGAGAAAGAAAGTGAGAGAGAAGAGAGACAAAGAGAGTGCTTGTAGGTCAGATAATCAAAAGTGTCCATTTATTGCATAGATCAGCCGACTGCAGCCTCATCAATTGAGTCGCTGGGGCGTGCACCAGATTAATCAGCTGTCCAAGCCTTGTCTTTTGCCATGCTGATTCCGTCCCAATACAGCAGAGGAGAAGAAAGGACAGGCCGAAAAGAAGAAGAAAAGAGGAGAGAAGAAAAGACTGGCGAGTCAGAGGCGGTCAGGAGATGACAAGCCGGCGGACAACTAATGTAATAGCTGTTCACTCCCCTGCCTGACAAAAGGCGGACGGGCAGACGGATCAATTTGCAATATTCCCGTCCGGCACCCACGCAACACAAAAGGGCCCCGGACATCAAAGCAGGGCATTAAGGGACGCACTCCCTCTATGAACTCTCCAATCAATAAGCATCATTGGCGGCAGAGCAAACGCACCCCAAGTTTCTCATTGAGCTGAGTACTTCCCCGAGGCCCTTTGTTCAGGGGTCTGGGGGCCCCAGCGGGGGTTTGATGAGGATGAGGCCGAGGCCCTCCGTCAGGTCTCTGCCTGCTTCACCTGCTAGGTGTCATTTACCAGGCCCGCGCTGATCAAGGTGGGGCTGGCCCTGTGTGCTGGGCCGGAGAAAGGGGGTGGTGGGCTAGGGTGTTGGATGAGGGATGAGATGGAGGGAGAGAAGGGTCGGAGGATGGTGATGCTCATGGAGGAAAAGAGAGTAGTGTGGAAATGAAGGAAGGTGATCCAGCCTGCAGAGGTGGACAGTATGTAGCTCCAGAAAGCCCCCTTTTCAGGAGTTTGTGTGTGTGTGTGTGTGTGTGTGTGTGTCTGTGTGTTCTTTGTTTCTGACTTTCTGTTTTTGTTTCTTAATCTAGAACGTTCTAGAACCTTGTACCTCATGAAACCCAACATTC
>NC_045164.1:22269029-22281529 GCF_900700415.2 Clupea harengus | reverse complement strand
GATTAGCATCGGGGTCAAAGGTCAAAGGTCACACACTGAGTAGTTTGCCCAAGACAACAGAAAAACAGGCCTTGGGTTGAGGCTGAGGGAAGCTAATCGGTGATATTGAGCTGCTGAATGAACAGGGTTTGCTAGGCATGACAGAAGGGGCCTAAGGGCAAGGCAAGTTGTGTTCGCGGCTTTTCAGTTCTGCCTGTTTTGTTTTCTCATATAAACCGCAACAAAATAGACAGCCTAGTTGTCATTCAAGTAACATCTGATAACTTCCATCACACACACGCACACACAGAAAAAAAGGCTTCTTTTAAATAAACACGTTCTCTCTTTCTTGCTCTCTTAGGCTCCGCCAGGTAAGGGAGTGAGGGTTTAAAAATTAATCCGCAGGAGGCTCTACAGCATCTAATGAATTAAAAAGTAATTAATGTCTGCCCTGTAATGTAGAGACCTGAGAGAGGCTGGGCCACAGCCATCTCTTAATGCTCAGGCGAGGCGCTCTCAGAGTGGTTCTCCTCAAAGGTTGGAGCCGACTTGAGTGAAGTTAAAAACTCTCAAACACTCCAGATCAACTCTCCACTGCATTAAAGCAATTAGACCCCTCTGGCCTAAATAATAAACTTCGAATACCACCCTCACTCCCCCATCCCCCACCCCCCAATCCCGTTCAATATTTCATCTTTAATTCAGGTGCTTTGGAGTGCTAGCACACTGCTGGGGAAACGTAGGGTCTGAGAAGCAGGTATATATTTTTTTCTTCTACAGGAACCTTTTAGAAGTCATTAAGTAAATGCAGACCCAATCTCACATCCCATCTCTGTGATTTAATAATGAGCTCCACCTGCCTACTTGCAAATGTTTCTTTTGCATATCAAAGTGCAGGAGGGAGTGAGAGAGAGAGAGAGAGAGAGAGAGAGAGAGAGAGAGAGATCAGGTCTGCCGAGCCACATAAAGGTAGCGCTTTTTTTTCAGTCAGGTCTAACACATTCTAGAATCTTCTCCAGGATCACGCAGGAAAACTAACACGGTGGGCCCTAAAAAGGCGATATGTGTTAATTAGCAAAAGAAGATGCCCCGTTAAATTGAATTTAATGACAACACAGCAAACTTACTCGCTGAGAACTAATCCTTCGCTGGAGAGCATTACAGTTAATGGTGCTGAAAGAAAATGATGGCCTTTCAAGGCAAAACCAATTAACACAGTTCGCCGATGTCTCGCGCTTAGTTTTCAATTTTAATTCAGTAAACTCACTAGCCCCTTTTTAATAATCTCCATAATTTTAAAGAATGGCTCTCTATCGCCGTGGAACAGAATATCAGAGGTCGTTACATCATAAAATGGCACATAATGTCACAATCTTAAATTCCCATGCTAGTTTCTCCACCTTTATGGAGATGACTGTGTCCTTCAGACCTCACGTACCATTTACAGTGGTGGATGGGTAATGGTGGAGTAGGGAAGCTGTCTTCTTGTTGCAGTTGGGGGTTGAGGTGAAAATCTAGCGAGGACCCCGTAACCTTCTCCACATGGCTTCTCTTCTCTCAGCCCTGCATGTACCCCCCCCCCCCTCTCTCAGCCCTGCATGTACCCAGCTGAGATGACGGCATCTGCCCCCCCCCCCCCCCCCCCCCCATTCCGGCTCCTGAAAGTCCTGTTAAACATTCCCATACTTTTTTTTCCCTATTATTTTCTCTTTCCTAAAACATCATTAACTGTGCGTCAACATTCAGGGACAGACATGGCGTGGTATGCATGCGTTAAATGTCATGCCGCATGCATGCGTTAAATGTCATGACGCATGGGACTTAAATGCTATGACTCATCCAAAGACTAGTTCGTGTTTATCGCATAACAATAATAAACAGTGATGTTGTGCAGTGTGCATGGCAAATGCTAACATGATTGTAATTCAAAATACGATTCAAATATATATATTGTGATGAGCTCTCGTCTAACCAGGCTAATTGAGCACGTAAGCATTTTTTCTGAAGTAAGTTTCTGTCTCTTCCAGCTATTCTGCAGTTAGACATTCCACAAAAATTAATCAAAATGTTTTTTTTTCCAAGCGGTGCCTCTCTCCTGGTGTGCTGACGGAGTACGGCTCTTGGTCCTCAGTGGCGGCTCCAGTACCGCAGTGATGCAGAGGGGGTCAGGGAGGGAGGGAGGGAGGGAGGGGCGGGGAAGGGGGGCTTTGGTTGGGTACAGTGGCAGGTGGGGGGGAGCAGAGCTGCGTTAGTGTGCCGCGATGAGGCGCGGCCAGGCCCCGGCGCGGCCATATATCACTGTAATTAAAGGCTGGCCTAATGATGCAAGCTTCCTCCAGCATGATTTCTGTCTGATCGCCACGCTGCTTCATTAGGGGGCACTCAAGCTAACGAGGTGTAGCTGTAATAAAGTAATTCTGCTGCCTGCCGCCATGATAAAGAGCTCCCGCCGCCTGGGGAGGAGGACTGGAAATATCATTGTAATTGGAGATGCTTGACTAAAGTTATCGCACGGGGGTTGCTGAAGGGTGCAATGTTTTGGTGTTTTGGAACAGCGACCCCCATCCCCCCCCCCCCCCACCCCTAACTCTGTCTCACCCTCCGTGTATCTGTCTGTCTCTCACTACCTCTGTGTTTGTCTCTCTGTCCTTTTTAACTCACTGCAACCAAAACTCCCTGAAATGAACATGTCAAGGCAGATGATAGGGGCGGAGGTTCATGAAGCACACGAGGGGTGATGTAAGCCACGCAAGAGGACGGCACTGAAGTTTCTATGGAGACGACCTTATGTCACCTGTTCACAGACAACAGGAAGGAAGATACGATAACGTTACTTCTGAGTTTAGAAAGGAAGTGGTGCATATTGGTGTGTGAACTATAACAGTGACCTTAGGCTAGGCCCAGTGTGTGAACATGTCACTCACTGAAGCTAAATGTTGATCATAAAATATGGATTTCCAATCAAATTGATCTGTCCTGAGACTATGTATTAAAGGCTCACAGGCAACAGAAATGAATCATTCTTCCACCATGTCCAAATTATCTGGCCCTTTCCCTCTTAATATGTCTCTGATCAACCATGAAATCTGTATTTCTGGTGAACAGTATGTCTGGGATGGTCCTATAAAACAGTCTGGGAAGACTGAATGGACTTTCTAATGAAAACGGGCAGCTTCTGCACAGCGAGGTGGTTCCAAAATTGGCAGATTTTCTCTCCCTCCGTTTTATTGCTTCATTGAAAATGTTAGCTGTGATTAGTTACACAATCCAACATTAACCTGTAGATTAAAATTCCTTGGTGCAATTTGATGGGTGATTTAATTTTGTCCCTCTTCTCCGTCTCCCCCCCCTCTTTCTCTCTTTCTTTTTCTCTCTCCTCATTCGCCGTAGGCTAATCCTATTATGAATTCTTTATATAGCTTTTTCCCTTAATGATCAGCAGGCTCCGTGTGAGTGCTGATTACTATTGTACACTTAGCACTACATAAAACAGGGGATTAATATGCCCCAGAAGGATTGTTGCTGTGGATCTCCCTGTTGCCTTCCAAGAGATGGTTCTGCGGCTTCAATTGTCCATAAATTATGATCCCCAGTGTATTAGCCCCCAGACTGCATGAGTGGGGAGGAACAGGAACATCTCTCTCTCTCTCTCTCTCTCTCTCTCTCTCTCTCCTCATCTCTCTCTCTCCATCTCTCTCTCTCCATCTCTTTTTCTCCCTCTACATCTCTCTCTCTCTCTCTCTCTCTCCATCTCTCTCTCTCTCTCTTTCTTTCTCCCTCTACATCTCTCTCTCTCTCTCCATCTCTCTCTCTCTCCTCATCTCTCTCTCTCTCTCCCTCTCTCTCCATCTCCTGCTGGCCCTAGACCAAAGTGATCCACTCCATTATTCATGACCTGAACTCTTTTTGATAATGTAATTCACTGTATTACAGTCTTCTTCTTTCTTGCCTAGTCTTTCGTTCTTTCTTTCTTTCTTTCTTTCTTTCTTCCCTTTCTTTCTGATATTAAGAGAGTGTGTTGAAGAAAAGAGAAGCTGTGTGATGAGATCAGGAGTCTTGAGTCCTGAATCCAGTAGTTGTGATGCTGTTTTGAGGGCAAGGGTGTTGGATTAGGCCTATTGTGGATTTTTGAGACAGTGCGTATGATTGAGGTCCAGGACTGGCCAATGCAAGTGTTTCCATATGCCTGCTGTGTTTTCATGTGCGAGCTTCAGTAAAGCGAGGAGCAACTATTGTTTGAAGGTGGTTTGGCTGTGTATACTCCTCATGTCGCTGAAGACTTGAGGCCTTTCGCAGAAACCAGGAGTGTTAGGTTAGTTTGCACAGGCAAAATGAGCCACTCGTGTGTGTGGTCCCCCCTCTCCTCTCTCAACGTTTGCTTTGGTGTGTGTGGCTGAGTGGTGGGTTTTTTCTTTGTTTTGCTATGGAAACACGACGGAATCTAGTTCCCCCCAGAAAGCCAATACTCAATGAACGAACTAATTAACATGCTTTTACGTACGCAGAGGTCACGACTAGCGTAACAGTTTCCACCGTGGCTCCTGTCTGTCTTTTTCTATTTTTTTTACATCGTTTTTTTTTTTTTAAACTTCTTCTCATTTGCATGCTCTGGCTGGCAGTGTGTGCATGGAAAAATCACCCAGGGTACATTATGCTTTGGGCCGCTTCCAGAGGAACAGCTGTGGGCACGCTGTCTGACTGCCTCCGCTGCCACGGATACTGCAGATCACATGACCCTGCAAGATGGCCGACACAGGGCGCAGATGCATTATACTGTCCTCGGCCATTCATCTTTCATGCCCTCAGCCAAGGTCATCAGGAGGATCGTTATCAAATAATTACACCAGTGCAGGAATCTGATTTGGTTTATTGAATAGATCTTTTTTTTGTGTGTTAAGTAGTTAGTAGGGAGTTACTTTGAGTTTGACAATGTCCGATGAAAATATTAGTTAACAGACAGAGCAAGCTGTTTTGACTGACATAACAGACAAAACTGTTCCGATTCCGATGTTCAAATAGAAATGAAGACTATCACATGAATGATGATTGGGCACGCAGGGCAGTCCATGGAGGTGCAGATGCTCTGGTTGAAGTCTACTCCCAGCATCAACCCCCCCCCCCCCCCCCCCCCCACCACCCCCCGCCACCCCTCCTCTCCCCTCACTCTGCACGTGTGTGTGAGAGTGCGTTCCGGCCCATTGCCCTCTCTCCGCGTGGATGCCACAGTCTGGTGGCTCCGGCTGCCACCCTGATGTGTGGGTGCTGCTGTTCAGGCCAGGTTGTGCCTGGAAGCTCTGGAAGCAGACCAGAGCCTTACCCCCTCCGCCCCCCACCCCACCCTCCCACCAGTCCCCCCCTCCCTTCAACCCCTGTGCTCAGTGATCCAACAGCTGGAGTGTTGCTACAGGCCTCTCCTGCTGCTGCAGGCGATGAATCACCTGCAATTAATATTTAACTCCTGACTCCTGCACCCACCAGCCTAACCAGGTGAGCCATTTCTCCTGAATATGTGATGGGCTGGGCTCGTCTGTGATTGGCTGGGCTCGTCTGTTGTTGGCTGGGCTCGTCTGTGAGGGGCTCCCCATTGCACTCTGGGAAGAGAGACTGCGAGATGTGAGGGACGTCTCCTGAGCCTTGCAGTTTTTGGAAGACGTACAGGGACTTTTTTGAGGGAGGAGAGGTACTGAGACAGCCTCCCTCCCTTCCTCTCTCTCCCTCCTTTCCTCTCCTCTCCTCTCTTCCTCCCTTCCTCTCTCACCCTCTTTTCCTCTCCTCCCCTCTCTCTCCATCCTTTCCTCTCTTCTCCTCTCCTCTCCCTTCCTCTCTCTCCCTCCTTTCCTCTCCTCTCTCTCCCTCCCTTCCTCTCTCCCCTTCCTCTCCTCTCCTCTCCTCTCCTCTCCTCCTCTCTCCCTCTCCTCTCCTCTCCTCTCCTCTCCTCTCCTCTCCTATCACTGATCTCAGTGGTGCACCTGCAGGCATGCACTCAGATCTTATACAAGCAGGGGGATCAAAGCTGCAATGCTGGGCCTTTTGAAAATGTGGGCTCTGGATCACAGGAGCTTTTTGGAGCCACCCACATTTTTATTTATACACCACAGTAAAGGTCCATCTCCTCTTTCTTTATATGACCACTGGAGCTCTGATGCTATGGCAAGCGAGAGCGAACATTTTCAGACGGTAATGTCATTTTCACAAGGATCACACGCCAGTAATTCCAGTGGATCTGGTCCCCCCCCCACACACATGATTCCTCTGAAGCGCGGGTCAGAAGTCCCCCCTCCTGTGCTGGTGTCCACCTTGCAGTGTTCCTGTTCCAAGAGATGTATCCCTTCCCAGTTGGATTCGCTCATTCACATATATGGACTCAGATCTCAGGCTCTTGCAGGGTACATAAAAACATACTTTATGGAGGCCGTAAAAGAAAATGTGTCCATGTACTGTATGTAGGCCCCTCTTCACACACGAGTTCGTTTTGTCTGTCCACAATTTGCCTGACCTGCCATGAAAGGAAATCTGACTGCTGTTTTTTCTTACAAGTCAGATAGTTTGGGAAACAATTAAATATGCATTCAAAGTCAACAGTAATATAAAAAAATAACATTTAAAAAATATTTTGTAGTTTTTTGCTTTACTTTGTCATTTTGAGGACAATTAGAATACTGAAATCGTTTTGGTATCACAAAATAAACATCCATAAATATATTTGGCCATAATGCAGCTCTTTTCTATCGCTTAAATAGATTTTTATGACTTTCTATCAATAGAAGCCTTTGTTTATGATGTAATAATTTAATTTATTAAATGGACTTTTTTCCCAGTCTGCTTGAACATCAAATTAACACAGCTTGTGTCAACAAGGGCAACTCACTGTAATCTGGGTCAAGTTGTGAATGAAATGTAAAATGTTTGCTTCCTTCTGCGTCTTTTCTTTGCGTTTGTCACGGCGCAGTCTGGTTCACTGCTGCTGAATATGTAACTAGCCAACGGTTCATTTGAATCATGGGAATTCATGGGAATCGCCATGGGGACATGCTTTTATTTGAGATGATTTCCTGTCTGTGAGATTGAGCGACACACTGGGGAGCCTACCCAGAACCACCCCCCCTCACCACCACCCAACACACACACACACACACTCACACACTTGCCCCACAAGGGATGAGACTAGAAAATGAGCGTCTTTGTCCAGGACAAAAAAAAAATAAATAGAATACACCGAGGAGGCCAACATCAACCTTCAGAGGCCTAAAGCTCCCATTGTCTCCCACACAAATCATCAGAAATATTAATATTCATATCTTACACTGGAGCAAAGCAGTAGCCGCCCGAGACAGAGCCTCTCCATTGAGTCCCTTTCTGTTTTTAATCCATCACGCCGTCAGCACCGTTTCTTCCATTGATGATATCTGAATGAAAAGAGACATTGCTCTCATGAAAGGTTGCTGTGTCACGCCCCAGAAGAATCATACAGATATATATATATACATAAGGAAGGGGAAAAAAAGAATCAAAGAAAAAAAATGAAACATAATTACATTTCCCTCCTGTGTAATTCTGTGATTATCTTGCCCTATTATCTGGCGGTGAACAGCTGTGGCATTCTAACAGAGAGGCGATCCTCAGTGGAATCCGAAAAAGGAAAAGTACTTTTCAGCGGGTCAGTATCATATATTTCAGATGAACTGTGTGCTGTATTTAAAGTGCCTGGGCTTATAACTGCAGGATGAAATCCCTCCTTTGCCAAGCGCTCAGATTTTCCTACACTGTCAGTATTCATTGTCAGCACAGTCATTTATGGCCTAATAAAACGCAACTGTCTCCTTCTGAATATGCAGCGCTTGGCACCCTGAATAATAATGACTCTGTTTTAAAAAAAAGGGCAGATACCATGATGTCTTTTTTCTCTTTTGTAACAGATATGTCTCGCTAAGTGTGGCTGGCGCTGGCTGTATTTAAAATCAATGGTGCTACGTCTAATCAGAGTTAACTGGCGAGAGACCACACGATGAAAACCACAGGACATGGAAGTGGCTGACGGAGAAGCTTAGGTTACAAGTGAAGACAGGCCGTGTCAAGGCCTCCAAATGAGCACTAACCGCTTCAGGTAGGTTTCCCCTGCATCCCTGTACATGGGTTTGGAACCATATTTAATACAATAACATGACCCACCCTTCCCTGATCTGACTCAGAAAATTGACTTCACCTTCCTGCTTTCTTTTGCAGGGTCCTTCTGAATAAGCATTCATGTTTTAAGGGTCTTACACACCCACTCTTCATCTGAAATGGGTTTGCTGTAAAACAACAGTAAGGAGCAATCTGACACCTTTTTAATTTTTTTTTGTGATCAATTTTTTATTGACACCATTTATGCAGTTAAGACATTCATGCAGTTACGACATGCAAGACAAAAGTATGTCAGAACATTAATTACATGTATCATCTGGTGTACAATCTGACACCTTTTGAGGTGTTGTTTTTATGGGTTACTAGTTTTGGTATCATCGATTCATTTCGATGGTAGGCTAAATGGTCATGTGAAGGACAGATAGACACGTAGCCACAGCTGTCCAGGCCATGTACTATGCAACTCTGTAGTTCTGCACACAATGTGAAAATGTAAGAAAAGCTTCCATAGCACAACATTACCAATTTTATGACCAGAAGACACCAGTTAGCATGTTAGCAAGTGCCAACTGGGCTGGGCTGTAGGTGTTATTTGCAATTTTTTATTATTTGTTTAGCTTTTTAGCTAGTTGGCTTGCTCGTTTCAGACCACAACTCCTTACTGTTACTTTAAGATTACCACACAGGACCCAGTGGCTACATTGGACGATAAAACCATATTTGTAATTACGGCTTTCACATGCTTTTTTAGCTAGTTAGATTTCCTAGTTAGTTTGCTCGTGTCAGACCACAACTCCATACTGTTACTTTAAGAATACCACACAGTAGCCTACCCAGTGGCTACGCCGGACAATAAACCATATCTGTAATTACGGCTTTCACCTCTTCTTCTGAATGAGCCCAAGCGTGCGAGGACCTCTCTGAGGGGCGTAATGAAAAATTGATTGTGGCGATGACGGATGTTTCCGCCGCCCGTTTGTGTCGATACAGCGCCCGTCGCCGCGGCCCCTGTACACCTCAATTAACGCTCTCCCCTCCCCTGCCTGACGGCGAGAGCTGAGTCTGTCTAAACAAAGAGCTGACCTCTACGAGACAAATAGGTGGAGGGAGCCATTGACCTAATTACGCTCCGAGCCGGGACCTCACAGGGGAACGCCGAACAGTGACCCCGAAAGTTGCTTTCTATGCTCGTGTGAGATGCGGTCGGATGTGGCTTTTTTTTTGGGTCTCAAGGTGGATGCAGATATTGGTGTGAGAGCAGTGAGTTTCTGACCCACTTAATCAAGCACTACAAACACTAGCAAAGATGTCCGTGATGGTATTAGTATGTATATTTCCCGACAGACACGACGGACAACAGAGGAACATGAAGATGAAGAAAAAGGGAAGAAGAGAAGAGGAGAGGAAAGAAGATATGAAGTCTTCAACATAAACCATCAACATTTGAAGGCAACGTCCTCACCACCACACACTTCAACCCACTGTATCCCCCTTTTGATTTATCAGCCAATGAGAACTAAAGAAGTCCGACTCGCTGGAGGCTACCATTCATGCGCATGGCGGAGGACAACTAGCATGCCAGTAGCATGATGATTCTCGATCACTCAGAGCCACACAGTGCCATTACTGTGGACAAGTCAAGGCCATTAACGTGACGCTGAACTGAATTATGGGTCATCCGTCATGGGGGGCCTGGTGTTTCGGCTCCTGTGATGGTGAGGGATGAAGGTCCCCTGCTCTCTCCAATGAGGCGTCCAGAGAGATGCCCCGAGACAAACGACCCGCAAACGGAGACACACCTTTCATGTCTGACAGCGAGGGCTGACCTGAGGAATCACTGACCCCTCCTCCCTCGCCAGACCGATCCATATTTCTGGGGGGGGGGGGGGTAAACACAGAAGGGTCTGGAGAGCCAAGGGCATTTCCTACCCTCCCCCACCCACCCCAGCTTAATGAACATGATTAGAGGGTCCAATGTGAAGTGAGATGAGACATCAGACATACAGTAACTCATGCTCTCATGATCCTCATTATGACACAATGACATAAGGAGGGTAAGGACAGGGCTCACTCTACTGCATTCAGAGCAGGAGTCATGGTCTTTTGATGAGAGTGCACTGGAAGAGCATGTACCCGCCTTGCCTGCATGTCTGCTCAGGTAGTCTGCCTATTTCTTAAATATTATGGGGGAGGCCCGAGACTCTGTCAGTGAATGTTTTAGAATAGGAAAACAAGTGTGTCCTAGTGTTCCTGGGAAAAAAAGAAAAGGTCTTTCGGACATATTACATTTTGTAATGCGGGAGAATGAGAGGGCATTATCTGCCTAAAATGCTCACGTTTTGATTTATTCATTTATTTACATATTTTTCCCAGGTATCATTTTTCATCCTGTCAGTACGGGCGCTCGGCATGAAAATATTCCACGGCGTTCCGGGCCCCCCCCTTGGCACGGGCCTTGGGAAACCTGATTGCGCAGGAAGCCACATTAACTAATGCGCTTCCCTGGAAAAGAACAGCAGCTCCTATATGTCCCAGAGGTTTGGCTGGACCCCGCGCTGTCACTGGTTTCCATTAGTCTGCTGGCCGGCTCCCCTTGACGCGGTCTTGGCACCTCTGTGCCTGACGCAAAGTCGGAGAAAAAAAAGAAAAGAAAAGCGTCCAGATGTTGGTGGCGGGAGCCCAGGTGAAAGCCCCGCGAAGCAAATGAGCCGGACCCTAAACAGATCCGACCCAAGATACCGCCCCCGTTGAAAGACGCGTCCTGCTCTTTTTTTTCGGACCCGTGGAGCCTGCTTCGCTCCGAGGTGTTCTGAACCGTCCTCCTGCTCAGGCCTTTAAAAAGAAACCTTGAACATGCGATCATGCAAATTTGGCTGCTGTCTTCTCCTCCTGTTTTCTCCCTCTCTCTCTCTCTCTCTCTCTCTCTCTCTCTCTTTCTTTTTCTACCTCCATTCCTCTCCCTTTTCTCCCTCTCTCTCCCCCTTCTCTCTCTTTTTTACTGTGGTGATGATGCCCTTTCAGCTCCAGGCAGGGAAAGTAGGCCAGAATTACTTTTGCTTGGTTATCCCCATTGAAGCGTGTCTGGGAGATTCTCTGTGCAGGAGTGCGCAGTCTGCACAAGGAAGGGTCCAAGAGCAGGGCAGATGGAGAGGCAGTTTTTGGGCCAGCAGGTATTTTTCTACTTCTGCTTCGCCCTTTTTGTCTAATTCCTGCGCTGTGTTCTGGGCTTGAAGTAATGACTGCGTTGCCAGTGCGAGAGTTTCCTCTCCTAATAAGTAGCACATGAGAGGAGAGAAAAGGGGAAAAAAAAATGCTAGAGCTTAAAATCGAATAAACAAGATAAATTCAATAAGTAGGGTAGTCAAACGGAGTGAACGCACGCACTTGATGCACGCTAGACAGAAGTCACATTCAGTAGCATGCATTCCAATCAGATTAAACAAACAATGGTTGGCTACTGTGCCACTGTCGGCCATTGTTCTACTGTCATATTCCCTTTCAGAGACTTCTAAGTTTGTGTTTCTCTTTGTCTGTCTGCTGGGATGACTCTACACCATATTGAACCGATGCCTTGCGTTCCCATGACGGTAAAAACCGTGTCCTGCCGATTCTCCCCACCAAGGTCTTTTTTTTCCCCTCCTTCTCTCAAAGTGTCATGGCTGAGGGACTCGTTACAATTAAAGCCAAACAGCCTGATGGTTATTTTTCTTTTGGCCGGGGAGATGCTGTCGTCCTCGTCATTTTCTGAATGAGTTGGCGGGGCTCGACCCAATGGGGGATAGCTCTGCTTCCAGCGTGTCGGGGACTCAGAAGGGTATGATGCTGATCGCCTTAGTCTTAATTGTTGTCTTAATTAGTTTGCAGAGGTGCTTACAGCTGGAGGCAAGGCTGTGTGTGTGTGTGTGTGTGTGTGTGTGTGTGTGTGTGTGTGTGTGTGTGTGTGAGAGAGTGTGTGTGTGTGTACTGCGTCTGCGCCTTGTTTTCCCTGCCTTCAGTGAGACCACAGTGAGATGTGAGGCTTGAGAGACATCCACAGAGACGTGGTCATGCCAAGTTTCTGCCTGCTTAATCCCGCCCCTCCCTCTCAGTTCAACCCCCCCGCCTCTCTCTCTCTCTCTCTCTTGCTCTCTCTCTCTTTTCTCGCTCGCTCTCTGAGCACCTCCTCTTCCACTCTCCACCCATTTGTCCATCTCTCTCTTTCCCTTTCTCCTTCTCCTCTTCTCTGTCAGCTTAGACTTCATGCTGTCAGTTTTTTTTCCCTTTTGCACCTCTATCTGGCCCATCTAATTCCTTCTGTCTTTCCCCCTTGTCTTCCATCATCTCTCCGTCTCCTGTGATCATCTCTCTCACTTTCTTTTCTCCTCTTTTAATAGCAGACACACATTCTTCAAACTAAT
>NC_045164.1:22254029-22266529 GCF_900700415.2 Clupea harengus | reverse complement strand
ATGTATTGGTGCAGAGATAAGGAGTCGAGTAATAGAAAAGACAGAGACAAAGAGACTGAATGAGAGGGAGAGATAGAGAGAGGACACGGAGGACTCCATTAATGAATGTCTGTTTTTGCTTCCATCTTTCAGCATGTGTCATGGTCGGCCCGTCTCCAGTGATAGAGAGCCGTCTGTGGAGAGGAGACGGCGGGCGGGAGCGAGGCGCGGAGATAAAGCACCAGGTCACCAAGGACACACAGGTACATTCCCCGGGGAGCGCCGCACAGCATGGCACTGACCAGCAGGTCACAGAGATTTACCAGGACGGTCTTTGAAATAACAGCTCACACCAAAACAGACAAAATATATATTTATATTTATATTTCAACAAAACAAAACACAACAAAAAGTCCCCCGCTGCCCAGATGCTGGGGAGAGCCTGACATGGTACTGCAGGTAAGAGATGAGGCTTTACTGGACGTGGTGGAGGGGAAGGGCTAAAGATGGCGTGGCCTAGCCTCCCGTCCTGGTGCTGTATAACATTGTTAACTGTGACATTCTCAAATGAATCCAGACCCCCGCTCGGCGTAATGAGCCTTTATTGAATCTTGGCATGGGGGAGATTGAACCCACCTGGGTCACTGCCACGGGACTCCACACACACCTCTCACCCAGCAACGCTGCCTGCCCCTGTTGTGTCAGACGATGGGGTAGGAGTGGGGGGTGGGGGTAGGGATTACGTCAATGCCACCCATTCCCACTATCAGCAGCACCACCCGACGCCCACCAGTCAAGGTCATGGACACATAGAGTGGAGTGAAGGTCAGCGTTTATCAGAGAACCTGTAAAGCAAAAAAAAAAAAAAAAAAAAGAGCCAGAAAAGGAGGACTGGAAATAAATAAAAAACAAGCAAAAGAAAAAAAATCATTTTCACTTTCACTCATTTTTTGGGGGTGGGGGTTGCTGCTGCCTGTCCATCATCTTTGAAGGTGCCCTCTCGCTATCAAACTCAACCCCAGGGACTGTCCATGTCCTCGCCGGAGATGTGTTGTGGAATTAGAGCACAATACACCTTGATCAGCACTAAATGAAAGATGAATATATCAGGCGGTAAACGTGCACTTCAATGCCTATCTGTAATTATTTAGACTCCATTTTGGGTTAATTATTGTCATTAGTATTATGTGTTGTAAGTGAGTGGATAATTTACAGCCGAATATGGGAGATGGGAGAAAAAAATGTGTGTACGAGCACTCTAGGATGAACAGATAATTTTGTTTCTCTTTTTTTTTGTGGTGGAAATTGGCGGAATTGATGGGAGAAAACAGCAGGAAAACAGCTGAAGAGGGAACAATTATTTTAATGATCTGACACACGCAGATGCTGTAAATTAGATTTGGTTTTGCTGCTCCCCTACAGTTGCAGCGAGAGGAGAAAAAAAAATATTAGCAGGGAGGTGTCAGGCCTCGGATCGGATAACTTATCCCCGCAGAGAAGAGAAGTGCTTCGCAACTTCACAACGTGCGTCACGTGACGCATGTGTTTCTTTTGTTGTCGATCTGCAATTTGTTTCAGTGTTTTTTTTCCCTCTCTTTACTGCGCCTTTGTTGCTAAGTCTTAATCGGTTTTAGTCTGGTGGTTATTGTGTTGTGTATAGTCAATGTCTGATATGGGGCAGTAAATATAATGATTTTGCTCCAAGAACTCAGCGCAGAAGGAGAGTCGTGAGGTAACAACATCACGAAACAGCCCTGAATATGTGCAGAAATTACTTCCAGGCCTGTGCAGCTCACAGTGAGTTATTGTTGGGGGTGGAGTTTGGGTTCTGGACGAGTGGGGTTGTTCTGTCCCCCCCTCCTTCTCCTCGGGTTAGCATGTAGCGTGTAGCATTGTGTTTATAGGATTCCTGCGGGGAACAGGTTGGTTATTGTTCCCCCTCTTCTCGATAGTCTCAGTTCGCGTCACCTGGTCTCAATCGGAGCCGGCCTCCTCCGCACCACATGTAGACGAAGCAGGCTGGAGCTGCTGCTGTTTTCACACCCGCTAGGTGGTAGAGAAAACCCAAGCGAGAGAGAGAGAGGGAGAGAGAGAGGGAGAGAGGGAGAGAGAGAGAGAGAGAGAGAGAGGGAGAGAGAGAGATGGAGAGAAAGAAAACCCAGGCGAGAGAGAGAGGGAGAGAGAGGGAGGGAGAGGGAGAGAGGGAGAGAGGGAGAGAGAGAGGGAGAGAGAGAGAGATGGAGGAACATCTGGCCCAGGCCAGATCATATGCCCTTCACCCAGTTCACCTGGCAGCACTCCCAGAGGGATGTGGTATGTGTGTGTGTGTGTGTGTGTGTGTGTGTGTGTGTGTGTGTGTGTGTGTCTGTGTGTGTCTGTGCGTGTGCGTGTGTGTGGGGGGTGCTTTTCTTCGGATGCTGAAGGATTTATTCCATAACATCCTCCCAGTGTAAAACAGAGAGGAATCACAGACCGTAGGGAACAATGACATCAATGGCTCTTAGACAGCTGTGGAGATTGCTCATCTGGGCATATATGTCTATGCAAATGTTAAGATTGATCATCATGTGTCCTGTGGTTGGGTATAAAAATCCACCACATCAATGTCAAAAATGTGAAAAAAGATGAAAATGTCTATTTCTAATGTCTTCTGTGACCTTACATGTGGCTCCATTTTGCAAAAGTGACCCCCTCCAACGAGACCCCCTCCGCTGCCAGTCCTCCGCTCCTAAAGTGACCCCCTCCACTATGACCCCCTCCATTGCCAGTCCTCCGCTCCAACGAGACCCCCTCCACTATGACCCCCTCCACTGCCAGTCCTCCGCTCCAACGAGACCCCCTCCACTATGACCCCCTCCACTGTGAGTCCTCCGCTCCTGAAGTGACCCCCTCCACTACGACCCCCTCCACTTCGAGTCCTCCGCTCCATGAATGTCTCGAGTCCTGCAGAGCTCATAAACAGTTCTAACGAAATGAGTCCTTTCACCAGTTCCCCTCCTTTGAACTTGACTTCTTCGTCTATGCCCAGCTTTCCCCCTCTTCCTCAATAAGACCCCTGGCATGACGCTATGCATGCAGAGCATAAATACACTAAAACAATAACACGCCGCATTGACTGTGCAAGTGAGCAGACGGGGCAGGGAGTGAAAACATCACGGCTGGCTCTGTTGTGTGAGTGAGTGGAGATCAAAAAATGCATCAGGACTCACGACAGAGGCAGTGAAGAGAGAGGGAGAGAGAATGAAAGAGACAGAGAGAGAATGAAAGAGACATGAGGGGGTGAGAAGTGAGAGGAACAAGTGAGAGAGACAGAAGGAATGGAAGGAAAAAGAGAGAGAGAGAGAGTGGTAAGGGAGAGGAGGGGTATGGCCTTTGTGCTCTTCTCTGTCCTCTGAAGCATGTTAGCGTGAGGAAAAGCTTGTTAAAATCCTAATAGGAGCTATCAAAGGCTATTGATTAGCTTTCCCGCCCGGTTTGGGTGACAAAGTGAGCATTAGGGTGCGCTTCTGTGTGTGTGTGTGTGTGTGTGTGTGTGTGTGTGTGTGTGTGTGTGTGTGTGTGTGTGTCTGTGTGTCTGTGTGTGTGTGTGTGTGTGTGTGTGTGTGTGTGTGTGTGTGTGTGTATGTGTGCTGTTGGCTACTTCAGGGTGCCCTGCACCGCTCCCTCTTCAGGGGAGGAAGGGGCTATGCCCTATACCCAGCACCATACACACACATACTCACACACACCGAATACACACACACACACACATACTCACACACACAAGCATGCACACACGCACGCACGCACGCACACATGCACACACACACACACACACACACACACACACACGCAAACACACACATGCACACACACACACACACACACACACACACACACACACACACACACACACACACACACACACACACACACACACACACACACACACACACACACACACCACACACACATCCTCACATCCTCCAGCCACTAGATCCAATCCATTTTACACAGGCGGATCAAATGGCCAGCCCCGGGGCCTGCTGTCCTATTGCAGGCTGCTCACCTTCAGTTGCCCAGCATGGAGTGCTGCCAAACACGCATATGGCCACTGTCAACACACACACACACACACACACACACACAAGCATGCACACACACACACACACACACACACACACACACACACACGCACACGCACACACACACACGTACACACACACTGAAATGCATACAAACACACACACTCTCACACACATGCACACGGAAATGCATTCAAACACACACACAGAGATATGCATACAAACACACATGTGTTTATGTGTGCACGTGTGTGTGTGTGTGTGTGAGTGTGTTCATGTGTACTACACACACACTGGAATATAATGGCATTTCTTATTTGATCTTATTATGAAATGTTCATGTCCCATGGTGTTGATCACGGCCACTAAAAGGGCACCTTGCACTTTCATACTGCAAAAATATTCTTCTTTTTTGCTGCCAACTCTTCATCTTTGTCAGAGAGGTGACTGTGTTGATTCCATTAAAGGTTACTCCTCACCGAGGCAAAATCAGCTCATCTAAAGTGCCTTCTGAAACTGCTCTCTGTGTCGGCCTGTGAGAAGTTTCTGTGAGTCTGGTGCTATGAGTTCTCTCGTAGTCTTCTCTCCAACCATACCCAGTTGTTTTGAACTATAATCTTTTCTCTTTTTTTTTCTTCCATACAGCATATTTTCATTTGGATGCATGAAAAATGCAGGCCTCGAACAACAAACATCCCGGGAGAAACAGTGCAAACGAAGAGCAAATTCGGGAAAAGACGAGTTGGCCCCCCGTGCACGAGGCGGGGCCAATAGAGTACATGAGGTGCGCTGAATAGGAGATGAGTTTCCCCCCTGGTTTAAGTGCATTGCACTCCCAGCAATTTCTTATTTCACTGAATGCCTAAGAAATGCAATAAAGCACGATAAGGGTGGGGAACAGGTTATAAAAAGCAGCCTATACATAAAGCATGATAACAACCAAATTAATGGATGTCCTCATCAAATATTCATGTGATAAACCTCCATATTGGGCCACGATACATGGAAATTCAGACTGAAAATAAGGTGTTTATGCCTCCTTTGTGCACCTGATCTGCGGAGTGTAATTGTACACTCAGGGAGGTTTTGATGCCCCAGTCAAACTGTTTGAGTATTTGGGATCAAAATGCTAAATCTCCGATCCATACTCTGCAAACTATAAACGCATGCAGCCCTCTCTGTTACTGTTGTGTTGCTTGGGGTTGTGTTATTGTGAGGTAAACCAGGGGATTTAACTCTACCGGCGTTTGGAGAACTCACAGTGCTTATTCACAGAAAATCACAGTGCCATTCTTTGATAATAAAAGCCATTCTTAGATAAGTTCTGCAGCAATGATATCTAGTGTAAAAAGAATGAGACGGAGGAGAGACAGCGCAGACCAATGTTGTGAATCAAATTGTCGTGTGAATTGAATTTGTCCATCAATTGTGCAATACAGCAGACTTTCCCTTCGCCTGTTTATGTCGCTGCTTTGTTTCCCCCTGCCAGTCATGGTTCTGTGTTGGAGGCAAAATGAGTTGATGCTCCGAAGACTTAGATAGGCTTAGATAGATAGAGAGATGGAAACTGTAAGGTTAATTTAGGTTGGCGTCTAATAAGAACCCCTAAAAGTATTATAATAAAATAGGTTTATTTATTCTGTTCTACATTTATGTCGAAATTTGTAATGGAATTTACAGTGCATTTGTTGTTTGTTGTTCAGTGTGCATTCATTATTGCATGAGTGTGTCCCTCTACAGGAGAAGCGAGAATAAAATCTGTATAAGATGATGCAGTGATGCGGTCCAGGCAGAGGACACGGGCGCGAGTGGAACGTCCTCGACAGCGTTCGCACAGCTCAACTTGACCTTTGATACCTGCAGAACTTTGGATGCACTGTAACTTTAAGGTTATTCTTTACAGTTTTATGTTCATTCTTAAAAAAAAAGAGATGTAAGTATGTATGTATGTAAATAAAGACAAAGAACAATAATGCAGTGGATAAAAGTGGGAATAGAACAAATGGAAACAAAAACAATTAACTGTTTTGACCTGGAAGTGTGGGCACCTGAGTGTGGGCACCTGTCTTAATGGCCCAGTATGTGGGCACCTGAGTGTGGGCACCTGTCTTAATGGCCCAGTATGTGGGCACCTGAGTGTGGGCACCTGTCTTAATGGCCCAGTATGCCACTGTCCTCACCTTAATCCATCTATTTCCCAGCAAACATCAGCACAAGTTTTGTTACTCCTCTCTCTGTTGGCGACTGGAGCCAGAGATGAGGTATTAGTCTTCTCTGCGTTGGTGACCAAAGCCAGAGAGGAGGTGTTAGTCCAGAGAGGAGGTGTAAGTCCTCTCCCTGTTGGTGACCGGAGCCAGAGAGGAGGTGTTAGTCCAGAGAGGAGGTGTAAGTCCTCTCCCTGTTGGTGACCGGAGCCAGAGAGGAGGTGATAGTCCAGAGAGGAGGTGATAGTCCAGAGAGGAGTGTTATTCCTCTCTGTATTGGTGACTGGAGTCCTCCCTCAGACCACCATCCCACAGCCATACTCAAGTAGCTAAGCTGGTGTGGTCTTAGGGGTGTGGTCTGGTGTGGTCCGGTGTGGTATTAGGGGTGTGGTCTGGTGTGGTCTTAGGGGGTTCAAGGCAATGTTTTCAGTTCACATGTGAGCGAGCGGTGGAGACACTTTGCACACTTGACTTCACCAGATGTGAGTGAGCACGTCTCGTCTACTTAGCTAGTGATATGTTCTAAAACATATTAAAGTCTGGAATCTCTGAGGATGCCACCGGAATAGTGTGCCCCTGTAAAAAATATGTCCATATTAGACATGCAGTTTTCAAGCACATTAAAGAGAATTGCTGATGGCCTGAGTGTGATGTGGTTTAACGCCAGTCCCAGGGGGTCCTCTGAGGAGCAGGCGAGTCGGCTCTAACTTAGAGTCGTGACTCCACCGACCCCTGTGCCACTTTGGAGGGTATTCAATTTATTCATGATTTTAACCTCAAATATGGGGATGGTGGTGGTGGTGGGTGGTAAATGGGGTCCGTGTGAATACACACACACACACACACACACACACACACACACACACACACACACACACACACACACACACGCGCACACACACACACACACACGCACACACACACACATACTGCTATCTTTTCATCACTCAAGTGTTTATCTCCTTTATAGAGGCCATTTTACGTTGCTGAAGTGTATGGTGAGGTGCTTGCCGAGCTTGAGAGAGTCTCGTCACACTGTTGAGAAGAGAGCGACACAAACTCACAACATATCAGAGCTGTCATATTTACACAGGAAAATTGAGCTCCATTCCCTGAAGACTGTGCTTCTGAGCTAGAGCTTGTCTCAACACCCAGGCCGATGTGGGAATAACAACCGCCAAAGACTCTTTTTTTTTTACATCATACATTAAACATGTCCAAAATGGCTGGTGTAGATGTCCTGCATTATAAACGGTCAATTCCGGCTGTGAGCTAGTTTCATAACAGCCACACTAAGAGACGGTGCTCTCCTCCAGACCCCTAGCATTGGTAATGCATGGCCACCCTTTATGCACATTCATGCAATGTTTTATATATGATATGGCCCCTTCGCAGTCTGATGAGCACATTTTAGTTATTAATGATATGCACTGCTCTTAGGGTGTTACATTTTTGGCAAACAGCCATGAAATATTTAATTTAGTTTGTTTATGCATTTTTGAATTCACCACCATCTTATTAAGCTCTCAGGGTTGTGTGTTTATCAGGGTTGTCCGGTGCTAATTGATTATCTGCATGTTGTTGACATGGGGAGATTGGTCTAGGAAGCCCTCAAGGATGCAATGGAAGTAAAAGGGGAAAGGTGAGTGATCTGACCACAGGCAGAAGTCCAAATCTCCAAATCACTGATAAATAACGATGGGCAAACATGATGGGGCCTGTTGGTGGAAGGAACTGCCTGAGAGCATTTTAGAAAAACGTAAACATGACTATTTTTCACACGGTTCTAGAGATTTTTTTCCCCGACCTGCTGAAAAACATTTAGGCTGAGTGATGTCACTATTTCAGTGAACTCCTGACAAGACCAAAGCCTGTAAATTATTTAATGGTGGCTCTACTTTTGTAGAATTATTTAAAGTATCATAATTGCAGCTCGGCTTCCCAGGCCTCATCCAGGAGAGGGGATTTCTACTGGGAGTGATCATAATCACTGGCTGGTGTCGTGTTACGGCCTGTGTGTAAAAATACCTCCTTAATGACTGGCAAATTGGTGAAAGTCATTGACCTGAATCTAGACCAAACACGAGACAATATTTTGGTTGAGGGGGAAGAGAGACACCCCTACCAAATTGTCACCATATTGGCCCGAACCGTTTGACTCGACAGAAAGGGCAAACGTGAGAAAGCGGGCAAGGAGAAATCAAACGCCACCGCCGGCCTTTGCTGCATTTTTAATGTCTTCACACTTGTTTTTCTCTTTCAATACGTCCAACCCATAATTCATATTTCCCTGTACTGCCTTTAGTTCATTTCTATTGCTTTATTATAACATACATCATAGTTTCACAGTAATGGGTGCTTTGCTTGTTGTGGGACATTGATGGCCATGACGCCTTAAAGGATGGTCAGTTACAGCACATAATAGTTCTTTAGTAACGACACATTTTTCATTTCATGGTGAACAAAGGACCCTATAACAGTTACTATGCTGGAGTAATGAAGTATGGCTGTGCTACTTATTGACATGACATATAACAGTATTATAGGTATACCATACTTATGTGGATACTTTATCAACTTCACGCATTATTTGTTGTCAACAAACACAACATAGTCTGTGCATTTTTATAAAACAATTGGATTCTATCAAATTATTTAGCTGTTTCTGATTGGACGAGAGACATTCCATGAGTTGGAATACCCCAGGACATCCCAACTCGGACTTTTCACAGCTAATAATAAATCACTCCGCGATGAAACGTTATATAGCGCGTTGATACAATTAAGCGATAACCGTTAATTCAAATTTCTTATAATTCCAAAAGACGTTGACAATGGAACTATTTTTTTGTTGCGGAGAAACAATAGCGAAATAAACATGTTTATAATCAATAACTTCGTGTTTAAATGTTAATTGGTTGACTATAAAATTGTTTTATAAAAGAAATATAGTACTCGTTCGAGTGGGGTAGGTAAGGGATATTCCCACGGGTGTTGTTGCCTGCGCCACTCGGCCTCCTGCCGGAATATCCCTTACCTAACCCACTCGCATACCTACCCCACTCGCACTCGTACTATATTGCTTAAGTCATTGATTGAAAGATGTGTTTTAACAGGAGTGAATGAGGGTAGAATGTGTTGTCTATGTTATCACACAGGTTTAAGCTGCCCTCAGTGTGAAGGTTGGCGTAGGGGATTTCTGTGAGGGAGGGCTATTGAAGTTATTGAAGCAGAATGGAGACAGAGCCTGTACTGCACATAGCATTGGGGCTAATCAGCGTGTCCAAAATGCCCGTCCAATGAGGTGTCAGTCAGAGGGACGGCGCTGGCTCATGTTTCCCTGCGGGATGAGCGAGAGACGGGATTAATTTGTCATCAGCTTGACTGAAGGACTTCAATGTGGAGCCGGAGCCAGAGCCCTGTGCTGGCTAATATCGACACGCTCGCTAATCCACTCGTGCAGTGACTTGCTGCAAAGGCAGAACCCTCGCGGGCGAAACAGGGTGTGCCAGCTTGCCTCCTGCCAAGGACAACACAGGAGGGGGGAACGTGAACACCCTCCATGACCCAGCCCCACCCCCCATCACCCAAACTTCCTTGCCAGCGTGCATAGCCGACAGACAGCCACACACACACACACACACACACACACACACACACACACACACACACACACACACACACACACACACACAAACCTCCTCGCCAGCGTGCATAGCCGACAGACAGCCAAGCCTGTCAGGGCTCATTAGCCCTGCTTTGGAACGTCGGCAGTGCCGTGTACCTGTCGATCGCACAAAAACAAGGCGTTTTCCGACATGTCGGCATCTCAATGTTTTCCCTCTCTCACCTTTTGTTGCTATAGTCACCTCTTCCCCACCACACACACACACACACACACACACACACACACACACACACACACAAACACACACAGACACACACACACACACACACACACACAGACACACACACACACACACACACACACACACACACACACACACACACACACACCACCTAAACTCCCTCTCATTAGTCCCAGCATTCAAAGACAGCAGTGGGGGAAATCCAGATTGAGTGCCCTGTGAGCCGCTGAATGACAACATAGTTTACTGAGTCTCCCTGTACTGGGATTAAACGTCCTGTGTCTGTGTCTGTGTGTGTCTGTGTGTGTGTCTGTGTGTGTGTGTGTCTGTGTGTGTGTGTGTGTGTCTGTGTGAGTCTGTGTGTGTGTGTCTGTGTGTGTCTGTGTGTGTGTCTGTGTCTGTGTGTGTCTGTGTGTGTGTGTGTGTCTGTGTGAGTCTCCCTGTGCTGGGATTAAACTAATGTTAAAAATGTTAGGTTGCATACGGCCCGGCACGGCGCTACTCCAGAGCGTAATGATTAATGCCTGAAGTGGATAATTGTGTGAGCTTGTCGAAATCATGCCTATATTGTGTTGCTGAAATGTAAATTGCTGTGATTAATACCACCATGTCTGCTCGGGTATGCTTACATAAGTACAAATATAGCCTGGGTTTTCTGAAAAATACCAAACAGAGGAAAAACAGATGAGCACTTCATATCTCAGCAAAGCAAAGTATTTCATGTTTGTAATTTTGCAGTGTTTACAATCAGGTGTATGTACCGAAGAGTGTATGGAGTAAAACAATGAGTTTAATGGAGCAACAGCAGCATGGAAAACAACCATTTAAGTCTTTCTATATCACAACATTAATGCATGAAATGTAACACTTTATCAATTATTGCATTTAAAGGTGTTTGTACACATTTGTTCAAACAACGGCGCATTGTTCGAGTTTCCCCCTGGGCGTTCAGAGTTCTCCAGTTTCCAGAGTGGAGGAGGCATGTTTTGTCTGAGGAGCTTTTTAGGAAGTCAAAACATGGCTCTACGACGTGAGTTTCTATCGCACAAAAGCCTTCTTGGACAGAACTTTATGGCTGGATGTGATGTAGCTCTCCCTTCTATCATGTTACATGTCTTTTTGTACAGTTGGAGAGAAAGTACTTTGGCAGATGTACATAGAGGTTCCAGAAATCCTACAATGGTTTGCCAAGGATTACTGATAAGATTAGCATGTGACGTTCACTAATGTTGCTGTCATAGATGCATTCCTCTCCTGAGATCTCTCTCTCTCCCTGTCTGTTCTTATTTCCTTGCTATAGGTGTTTCTTAGCAGGTTGGCATGATGAATGATAGAGTGCTAATCAGCAAATCAATTAGACCATGACCCAGAAATGGTAGACAGAAGTAATTTCTGTAGATCCTCTCCTCTCCGCTCAGCCCCTGGCGTAAGCAAGCCCGCGCTGAGGTCCTGTGGGGTTTGTGGACTGTGTGTGTGTGTGTGTGTGTGTGTGTGTGTGTGTGTGTGTGTGTGTGTGTGTGTGTGTGTGTGTGTGTGTGTGTGTGTGTGTGTGTGTGTGTGTGTGCGAGTCGTAATAGACCAGCGAGAGCCAGGGACTGAGGAACCCCAGCTCCCCAGCTAAGAGTCCTAATTATTCACTCAAACTAACCACAGAGATTTAAGAGAAGGGCAAAAAATACACTTACTGTACTGTATATGTGAGGGACTTGACTCAAAGGGAGCGCGCTCCTCTTCCTTAATGTTTCCCTCCTATAGATTTGATATGAATGAAACATACGTACACATTATGTATGTAAGAGCGGAAATAAAGCACCTTTCAGGGCGTCCTACTGAGAGGGCACAAAGACAGCCATGTATGTACTGTACTGTATGCAAGTAAGGGACGTTTTAATGAATTACCAGATAGATTTCTTGAAATACAAAATGTTTTGCTGTCCTTGAATGGTGATGGTCTTTTGTCAGCGGTGTGCTTTCTTCAACTGCTACTCTCTTTCTCTCTCTCTCTCACTCTCTCACTCTTTCTCTCTGTCACTCTCTAAATAGAATAAATATGGTGTTTGGTCACATACCGAGTGGATAGCATTGAGATGTATTGTTGCCTGTCTTACTGTATTCCTGTGAGCAGCGTCTCCTGAGGTTGCTGGAGGTGGGTACTGCAAGGCATAGCAGCCTTTGTTTGCAGCTCTCTACCCCCTGTTTTGTTATTGCAGTGATTTAATCCATGGTTACCTCTGAGGGGTCTAAATGTTTCAACTGAAGGCATGCGTGACAGTCCTTGGAACGGCATTACACATGCCCAGTCAGACTACTGGCATTTGTTCAATTAGCGAAACTAAGTCTGTAAATACTGGAAACCTTCAGGTCCCCGTCCCCCCGCACCGTCC
>NC_045164.1:22244029-22249029 GCF_900700415.2 Clupea harengus | reverse complement strand
TATTGCTCAGTTTAATCCATGTAGAATGAGTCTGACCATAAACTTTAGTCATAACCCAGAATAAAAATTCTTCTTTTTAAATGTATGATGAAAAAAAAGGATGGAATTTGTTGGAACATGAAATGTAGTAAAAGGAAAATTGGGGTTCCACTGATACTCTTTGAAGCTTTTTGCTATTTCAACACCACAGAATATGGAATTTAAGCCAATCAAGGACAGACCGTGTTTCTCTGCTTTCTGAAAGATCATATTGTGACAGTGTATAACAAAATATTGATTAGTAACAGCAAAAGGGTATTTGTTTATTGAATATCAGTCATACATGATATCAGTCAAAATGGTTTGCTTTTCCAGAGTCTGCTTTCAATTCTGGAGAGTCAAAAAAAAATGTCAGAACTGAAACTGGCTGCATTGTCCAGTAGAGAAACTCCAAGCAGAATACACTGCAAATTCCGGATTTATAGGTTGCTTGTAAATTTAGGGTTATTTCTTTGTTTTTGGTCTTCAGACCGAAGTTCTTGGGGAGAAAAACTCCTTACACTAAGCCCCCAGCTCCTCAGCAATGGCGTTATTTAAAGAAGAGAGATTGTTGCTTTCTGAAGGGATGGGTATTTAGAGAAAGACAAGAAGAGCCTCTTTTTCTCCCTCCACTGTCTCTTGTTCTCAGAGAGAAGAGGGGCAAAGTAAGAGAGGAAGAGCTTTTTTCCACTCCTCTACTCATTCATAAAATGTTTCTTCTCCTCATTAAATAATTCAGACGGTTTTCACTGGAGAAGTCCCAGTGGCACCCGGTGAGATTTGCATCCTGATTTATTTGTCATATATCCTTTATATCCCTAAATTCTTTATATATCTCCAGTGGCAGTATGCATCATTCATGGCGTCTCTCCATTGGTGTTCACAGCGGATCCAAACACATTTTACACGTCTTAGTGATGCTGCGCCTCACTGTATTTCACCTTGAGTGTGTGGGACCGATCAAAAATGCAAGCGCTGTTGTTAATTTTTTTCTAAAAGGCCCAACTCCAAAATGAACGCAAAGTCTACGGATCCGAGCAGACCAATTACTGAGGCAATAGAAAAGAAAGAGCCTCTGTTTGAGAATTTCTTTTGGTCAGGTTCATCTTAACTCAGTACGGAATGTGATCATGGCAATATGTGTAATATATTCCATCTTCATTTTGGCAAAGCAAAGATGACCTCACATCAAAATGTTTCTTTCTCAAATTGCAGATGATATTTCACACGGTAAGACTTTTTCTTGCGGTGAAATTTAACACACTGATGAGACAATGGCGAAAAAAATCCTCTGGGATAAGGTTGTTACATGGTGAATGCTACATTGCTTTGAACTTGTGTCACACAGAATCAACACATAAGCACTGGCTGCAAGGGATTGAGATAAACATGTTTGTAATGGTATAGATTTAATATCCAACTCGGGCCAATGGTTTTCCTCTCTCTCTCTCTCTCTCTCTCCATTTTTATCTCTTGCCTTCTCAAGCAGGGAATGTGGCATTCCAAAACAACTCACAATCATTCCAATACACCCCCCCCACACACACACACACACACTTCTACCCTTCCACCCCTCACACTGTTATTGATGTGCCATCATTCTCTTAGACATTCCTGGGCTTTTCCTCATCCTGACATAGGTTCAAGCTAAAGTTATAGACGTGTGTGTGTGTGTGTGTGTGTGTGTGTGTGTGTATGTGTGTGTGTGTGTGTGTTTGTGTGTGTGAGTGTGTGTGTGTGTGTGTGTGTGTGTGTGTGTGTGTGTGTGTGTGTGTGTGTGTGTGTGTGCTGCCATGTGTATGCCACTTTAGCTTCTTCCTCGAATTCGATCACGGGCTCGTGGAGACAGATTGTGGCACTGGAATGTGCCATTGAGCCTTACAAACCCCATCTGCCCGAGCAACCCAGCAGAGGGGGGAGGGGGGGAGGCAGGGAAGGTGGAAGGGATGGAGAGAGAGGGAGGCAGGGAAGGTGGACGGGATGGAGAGAGGGAGGCAGGGATGGAGAGAGAGGGAGGCAGGGAAGGTGGAAGGGATCGAGAGAGGGAGGCAGGGATGGTGGAAGGGATTGGGAGAGAGGGAGGCAGGGATGGAGAGAGAGGGAGGCAGGGAAGGTGGAAGGGATGGAGAGAGAGGGAGGCAGGGATGGAGAGAGAGGGAAGCAGGGAAGGTGGAAGGGATGGAGAGAGAGGGAGGCAGGGATGGAGAGAGAAGGAAGCAGGGAAGGTGGAAGGGATGGAGAGAGAGGGAGGGCGGGATGGAGAGAGAGGGAGGCAGGGATGGAGAGAGAGAGAGAGGAAGGGATGGAGAGAGGTAGAGAGGAGGTGGGGTGGAGGTGGTAGAGAGGAGGTGGCGGTGGGGTTGGGGTGGGGGTGGAGGTGGTAGGGTGCAGGCAGTGGGCTGTATGATCGAGTGGCTATTAAAAATAAAGCATGCAGCAGTGGTGGGCCACCTCACAGGCTGCAGAGGCTTTGGAGGGGGGGGGACATTTTCTATGTATCACTCCTTGTGGTCTGCTCCATATACTGATTAGTTTTTCATATTCCACTGTCTTTTTCTTTTTTCTCACTTCGTATTCAGATTTGTCTCCCCTTTGCCAACTGCTGACAGCATTCACAAATAGCATCGTTCTGTCTTTTGTACTTGTTTTTTTAAATGTCATCTTTTGACAAGTGCACAGACTCATATCACAGCTTTAAATTGAGATATCTGTGTACATGAATTTGTGCATGCCTGTGTGTGTGTGTGTGTGTGTGTATGAGTGTGTGTGTGTGTGTGTGTGTGTGTGTGTGTGTAGGACTGTGTGTGTGTGTGTGTGTATGAGTGTGTGTGTGTGTGTGTGTGTGTGTGTGTGTGTGTGTGTATGTGTGTGTGTGTGTGTGTGTGTGTTTGCTAGTGCTATTTTTTTTTGTCATCATGCGCACGCTACACTAGCATACTCATGTGAATTGGTGCTGTGTGAAGCCGATGCAGATTCTCCCCATGCCTTAAAGTCCTGTCGGGCGGCGCCGTGGTGACAGCCCGATAACTAGACTCGGATGGAGGTGTTTCCCCCCACGTTTCCCCCCGCTTGCCATCTCATTCTCACATCACAGGCACACGCGCACAGTAGCGGTGGTAAAACACCGGGCAAACAGCGTCTGCCCTCACGGTGCCATCGCAGCGGCGGCGGCGGGGGCGGCAAACCAGAACTGCTTTAGCTGTAGCCGTAGCTGTAGCAGTAGCAGACGACAATACGGATCTGACAGGACATGTCACATATACAGAAGATCAGCCACATCTCAGACATTCTGCTCAGGGAGAGAGAGAGAGAGAGAGATGGAGAGAGAGTGAGAGGGAGAGAGAGAAAGGGAGAGAGAGAGAGAGAGAGAGAGAGAGAGAGAGAGAGTGAGGGAATGTAAGATAGAGAAAGAGAGAGTGAGATGGTAGAGGAGCGTTGGAAGTAGAGAGCAAGTGAGAGAGAAAGGAGAGGGAGCACAGGGTCCTTCTGTCACGGAATACTGCAGCAGGCGGGAGCCAGGTCTGACTGGAATGTCTTGTTCGCTTATTTTTAATTCATGTGCTACCACCTGGTTAATGGAATTTTTTGGTCTGCCCACTCTGTCAGCCTGAAATACGTCGTGTTTCAAATGATCCGGCCTCCACCAAATGCACAAAAATTATTCATGGGCCCTGCATTACCGTCTGCTGATAATATAATATAGGAATATTAAAGGAGGGAAATGTCAGAAAACATTAGAATGCATAGACAGCAACAAAAACATATAATGTAAGTTATTGGAGAAAAAGTTCTGTTTTTTTTTTTTTTTTTTTTTTTTTTAAGGCTGTCTAGCTCTAGAGATTTTTGTTATGGTTCTCTTCCCTAAAGTCAAGAAAGAGGCAAATCACTTTACTTCTTCACTTGTTCTTTATTCCCTCCCCAAACTGGGTTGTGATGTTCAGGACAGGGGTTAGTGGCAACCTTCTTGAAATGCAACAACATAATACTGGACATTTTTCATGACAGTCTTGGAAATGCCTTATGCTCTACTGAATGTTTTGTGTCGCCGAGCTGGTTTGTACATGCCAAAAGTTAGAGATTGTGCTAGTAGATATATTTTAACTAATTTAGAGACCACTGTTAATTATTATAAGATGCAAACATATTGGTTAATCATGTAAAAAATGTTTTATTATATAACCTTATCATGCAATCATGTCCTGGATAATAGGAGACCTCCAGTACGTTTTGTGGACACTCCAAGGGGTAAACCAGGTGACGTCTGTTGCCAGTTACTTTTAACTCTCTGTTAGAGAGCCGACATGCTGTTAGCAGTTTGCTTGAAGAATTAATCACTTTGTTGCCGGTTTGAGTGATCCTATCGTATTAAGATTTGGTTCGGGCATATTAAACAAAAGAGCTGTTTTTTTTATCTTTAATATATCTCCTGTATGATCCGCATCAGATTTGAATAAATCAAGTGGCATGTTAATGGGCGCTGTCTAACATCACTCTCAGTGTTTTTTCGAAGCGCTCGCCAAGCGTAGATCAGAGGCGCCAGGGATCCTAATCATCGGCAGTAAATGAAAAAGATTTGAATAGCGATATCTCACACAGGCCCACCACACACCGATCCAAGATCAAGGTCTCTCCCATGACAGGACAGTGTTTCACCACATTATTACTGAAGAAATGAGCTGTTTTGGAGGGTTGGGGGGGGGGGGGGGGGATCGGGTTTGATGTGTGTGTGTGTGTGTGTGTGTGTGTGTGTGTGTGTGTGGAGGGGAGGGGGGATTGATCGATAAACTTAACTGAGATGTTGTGTTATCTTGATCAAGACAGAAAATGAGCGGGAAATCTGAGAGCCGGTGAGATAAACGTATCTGTCCAAGCAATTAAAACGCAATCTCATCTCGATCAGGCAATCAGGCCTGACTGCACGCTCAACTCGCTGCTATAAAGCCTTTAAAAAAAAAAAAAAAACATGCAAGGAAAAACACCAA
>NC_045164.1:22231529-22241529 GCF_900700415.2 Clupea harengus | reverse complement strand
TGTGTGTGTGCTGTGTGTGTGAGCTGTGTGTGTGTGTGTGTGTGATGTGTGTGTGTGTGTGTGTGTGTGTGTGTGTGTGCTGTGTGTGTGTGTGAGCTGTGTGTGTGTGTGCTGAGCTGTGTGTCTGTCCGCCACGCACACTCTTAGTCTGTCACCAGGCCCAAACACACCGAGCCACGAGCACCAAGCCATTACCATTACTTTAATGACAGCGCCGCTCAGATTTGTCTCTCTCTGTTGCTCTTTCTCTTCCTCTCTGTCTGTTTCTTTCTTTCTTTCTTTTGGTTTTGCTGGCAAGTCTTTCTTTCAGTTTCACTAAGTTCTTGCCCTTGCTCCATTCTCTCACCCCCCACCCCTCCCTTTTTTGCGTCTTTACAAGATTCTGGATTTTTGAGTGTTCACCGGTTATGACGTGATCTTCATATAATCCTCCATTTTCTTTGGTGCTCATAAAGTGGGCTGCAGTGGTAATAGATGATGAAATGGCTCAGTATTTCCCCCCTCCTGTCTTACGAATGCCGCCGCCGTCTCGGGAACGTTGCACCGGCTTTCAAACCCGTGTTGCTTGAAAGGACAGTTTTTTTTTCATTATTGTACAAAAAAAACCTGCGTGTAAAATATTTTTAGTCCACTCAGACAGGCGGAGAAACACAAACTCTCCCAGCGAGTATCGTGTTTCCCCTCCTCGTGTGCAAATCCTGAAGTTATGGGCATGACATAATTCACTGCAAATTGGCAAAGCTGCCATCTTCAAAGAAGGAAGGCCTGTAGTCTGGTTGACTTCATTCAATGCCAGATGACTCGCTTCTGCAGACTCCCAACATTTTTTTCTTTCTTTTTTTTTTGGTCATCTGTTTTTTTTTCAGAGATCAATACTTCACTTTCTTAAAAAAGTTGGACTTTCCATGGAGTTTTCATGCCTGGAGGCTTTTGGGGTTTTTTTTTCTCCATGGAAGCGGAGAGGAGATTTTGTTTTTGTGCTCAGCTCCCATTTCCTGTTTTTTTTTCCTCATCGCTTTTTTCTTCCTGGGATTGTTTTATCTTAATAAAGGCTAATTTGATGCAATGGCAATTTGTGTCTGTTATCTCTGATCTTCTTTGATATCCTGGATGTCTGGCAGCAAAATAGATTTCCTTGATACAGACAAATATGATGCACTATTTCCTGCATGTAGAGTGACTTCTCAATGAATATGACAAAGTGGTTTGTGTCCTGCTTTTCGTAACATTAAACTGCTACAAGAAACAGTGCCGGTAGTCTTCATGTGTCCTTACATTAACTGCTAAGTGTTTTTTCAGTTGATTTAAAAATTGATTTAAAGCCATATCCCTCTGCTGATATAATCCCTCGCTAGGCAGGGTAGACAGTCTCATTCAAATATAGGTTTTTGCCAAATAGTGGATAAATCTACTCTTCTAAGTATTCTATCCCCGAATCGTGGGTGTGAGGAGTACTTTAAGCCACAGAGGAAGCTTAAAGAATAGGGACGCAAATACACATGTTTAATCCTCACCCTGGAATCCTCAAATCAATTTAGAATCACAAAGTATTTTTCTTGAAATGACATAGAAAGCCTCTGTTCATTGTTTCTGCTTTTCTCATCAACGGGATTCCTCAGACTGGTTAAGTCCAGTTGCAGCTAAACCGCTCGGCATATACATACTGCTTTTACAAGTTTGGCTGTCTTGTAGTACCCTTTTGCCTTAAAGCGTTGGAGGGGCTGCCTGGCCTTATTAGTATGGGCAAACACACCATCACCTAAATGAGCTCACCTCAGCGTCCCGGGTAACGAGCGCATCACAGAGCACACCTACTTAACAGTGGCCTTCAGGCTTAAGTCATTTGAGTAATTGGGGGAATCAACCCAGTGTGTGTAGGGGGTGGGGGGAGCGGGGGGTGGGGGCAGGGGTGGTAAAGGTGGTGGTTGTAATCAGCCTTCTACCACTGATATCCAGTGAAGACCCTACTGCTCTTCTCCCACTCACCCCGCTGTCCACCTGTGGTATAAGGTGAGGTGAGTGCTTGCTATGCCCAGGCGAGGAGGGTCCCTGTGGAAGCAGGATGTGGTGTCACTGGGTTAAACAGGGTCTCGCAGTAACAAATCCCAGCCTGGCTCACATCAAGTTGCCTTATTGGGTTAAGAGAGATAGATGAATAGAGAGAGAAAGAGCGCAGAGAGAGAGAGAGAGAGAGAGAGAGAGAAGCTATATGTAAGCCTAACTTGCTGTCGGCTTGCAAGCTCAATTAATTCATAATCCCAGTCCAGAGCAAATTGGGGGTAGTGTATTACTACGTTTGTACACCCCTACCTTCCCTCCTCCAGAAGTAAAACAAATGTTAGTCTAAGATGGCAGAGGATGAAGGTTACATGTAGCGTGAGTGGCAACCATTGGTGTCACCATAAACATTAAATGATATTAATACATTTGAGCTTTTGAGCGAACTGATAGTTTAACCATTAATGTTGACCAATGGGCTTGCTACTGAGTATCTTTTTGATAGCCAACTAACTACAGGATAGCCATGTTTGCTTGGGTACATTGGAAAATTAAAACCAGCACTCTGATAATGGATTGGGACTCTGAAGTTCAGAAAATAGTGAGTAAAATTTCTCCACGAATTAATAAACACTTTGATTATCATTATTGTAGCCTCTGAAATGGGGGGCGATTAAAAACACCATTCCTGACAGTGACACCATCCTCTGCCATGCTGTTTTCGCTACATTGACTCACTAGGGCCTCTTGAGGTACAAATTGAGTATGGCCAGGACCAGCTGGTTAGCATGCTAACTTTTGTGGATATCTGGGCAACACAGAGCATAGGCACTTTAGACATTACGTCAAAACGGTTATTTCTTCACATTCAGTTGCTTTTTCTTGTACATTTTTTTATTTTTAGTTTTAAAATAAAATTCTTGATGTGAATCGTGGGGCTAAGACAGACACAAAGGAATATCTGACTCTTTGAAGAAAGCAGTGCACGTTTTTTTTATTAACGTTGTTTTATTATGCTCTGTTCATTTAGTCTAGTACTACCAAGACCTATTATTTTCTACATTGTTCTCTACTAAAGAAAAAATATTTTCCTTAATTCACTCCACTGTACATTCCTCTCTCCTCATCATTAGTGTGTGTGTGTGTGTATGTGTGTGTGTGCTCATTCTGTTCTTTATGTTTGTGCCTGAAAAACCTGATTTCCCTGCCATGCTCTGCTGCTGACGGAGCTCTGTGTGTGTTGTGTCAACAGAGGCAGTGGCTCGAAGCGTGACCACATCTGCTGCAAGGTCTTCCGCCCGCGATGGCGTAATCCCAGGCCTGCCGAGGCCGACTCACGCTGTGTCAGATGGAGGGTCCTGTAGCCCAGCCTCACCCCCTCTCCCCTCCTCTCCTTGACTCGGCTGGTCGGTCTGGGACTGGGCACACGTGCACTTCCGCAGGGGCCCTCAGCGAATGCGGTTCGGAGACAAGGACAGAAGGCCATTGTTCCATGTCGGAAAAGTGCCTAGAAAAAGAGAAAACAAGTAAAATTACGGAAATTAAGAAAAAAAAAAGGAACACCGGAGTGGTTGGTAATTGAAAGAAAGAAAGGGAATGACAAAAAAAGAAAGAAAGAAAGAAAGAAAGAAAGAAAGAAAAAGAAAGAGAGTGGGTGGGAGAGAGAGAAGTCATTACCCAGATGAAACAACGATTGTGTTTTTTTTGTCTACTAAAACAAAAGACGCATTTATGAGACATCACTGAATGGCAGCAATCAGACTGTGCAGTGGGGGACAGCTGTGAGTCTATGGAGAGAGACAAACTTGCCATCTCCATCATTGTCTGTCCACACCTCCATGCTGCAGGCGCGGGACAAAGGCCTATTATCCCACGTCACCTTGCCCTGTCACCGGCATTATGAAGACGCTTTAACTGGGAGAGGCTTGGCAGAGGGAGAGAGAGAGAAAAAAGTCAACATGGTGGAACAGGCACATTGTTTGGGGAGTGTGTTCTGTCCTCCGCAGACAATGACAGATGGAATGAATGAATGTGTCTCTCATCGGCTTGGCAACGCTGATGCAAGCCGTGTCTCTCAATCCACCCTGGCAAACACACTCACGCTCCGGCCTTGTTCTCTCTATGGTAGCTTCACGGCCTTCTTGCTCTTGCATATAGGACTGGATGTATTGCTCTGTACATGTTTGCAATGAGCATGAACACATTTAATGAAAAGCTGCTTTGAATAGGGTTTCATGTCGTTCTCATGCACTTTGGTATTCTTCAAACATGGATATATCTGTGTGGGCTTTGTGTAATTGCATGTGAGTGTTCGAATGAATGAGAGAGGAGGCGAGAGTTTCTTTGAATTACCTTTTGTTGTGGTTTCTTTTTTGAGTACATTTGGACATTTGGAGGAGATCTTTTGCATAGTCGTGCTGTGAAGTGCGAGCAAGCAGCTGTAACTCAGTTTAACTTTGGGTTGCACGGCTTCCTGCCACTTTGACCTCCACGGCCCGTCTCTCTACTGCATGTCAGCGAGGTGAATCCAGCGGTTTTGTCCTCTACTGGCTCTCCTTCCTCCCTCTCCTCTCTCTCTCCCTCCGTTCTCTGTCTCCTGTATTCCCCAGCTGCTGCCAACATCTGTGCTGCCTCCTCTCCCGCGTGCGCCCCGCTCCCTCCTATCTTGCCTGTCCTCTCTGATGGGCATGAATAAGGGAGAGAACAATCTGGAGGTTCTGTTCCAGCCCCTTCGCCTGCTGGGATCCAGGACTTATCAATTATGAATCTGCTGAGATTACATGCTTTCTTTTTTTTACTCCCATGTCCTTTCTCCTTTCCCCCCCTACTTTCTGTGTCTTTCTTTCTTTCTTTCTTTCTTCTATCCTCTCTTTCTTTCTTTCTTTTGCCACCTCATGCACGGCTGCATTCGGATCCACAGTGGTGGTCAGTAGCCTCTCTTCCCTGTGTGAGTCCTTGCGCGTACCTGCTCAACTTTTCTCCTCTTCTCTACGTTTCTCCTCTTCTCAGCGGTTCTCCTCTTCTCAACGGTTCTCCTATTCTCTGTGTTTCTCCTCTTCTCTATGTTTCTCCTCTGCTCTGTGTTTCTCCTCTACGCTGCTCTGTGTTTCTCCTCTTCTCTATGTTTCTCCTCTGCTCTGCTCTGCGTTTCTCCTCTTCTCTACGTTTCTCCTCTTCTCAACGGTTCTCCTCTTCTCTGTGTTTCTCCTCTGCTCTATGTTTCTCCTCTGGTCTGCGTTTCTCCTCTACTCTGCGTTTCCCCTCTACTCTGCGTTTCTCCTCCACTCTGTTTCCTGGTCTCTGTTTTTTTTGGTGATTGACGCGGCTGAACTGAATACTGCTGTGGCAGCCAGATGATGCCAGGCGTCCACTCTGTGACTCTGGCACACCACACTTCATTCATTTGTAATGAGGCTAATATTTCAGACAACTGGGGGCACTCATTTCCTTCCCTCTCTCATTCCCTCTCTCTCTCTCTCTCTCCCTCTCTCTCTCTCCATGCCACACAGAGCTTGTGGATGTTAATAAGGTGCGAAACCGATAATGACTTTATGATTGGATAATTAGACAAATGTGTGTAATTGGCGATTTCTCTTCCTCTCCCCTGCTCCCTCTCTCTCACGCTTTTCCTTTGTAGTGCCATTGGGCGGTGAGAGAACCAGGAAGACTCCCCACTGCCTCCATCGAGGCAGTTTATTAGCCGGTCCGTGTTTAGATGTCACCGCCATGCACCCGGATTGTAAATTCTCACATTTTGGGAGATTCATGAATACAACCCCGGTACTTTCTAGCAGGTGTCCACTCAGTGGGTACATATGTGAGGTTAGCTAATTGGATGCTTAAATCTTTTACACACTTTGTACCTTGGGAGGCCATTTTACATCTGAACCAAGGCAGTGATATGGCATTTATTTTCTTTCTGTACTAGGACTGCGGTCAATAAAATGTGACATAATAACATAATAATTGCACGGTTGCAACTAAACCTTGTAAATTCGGCTGCTGTAAGCGCTGTGTAAATGGAGGACTAAATAAAAGTGTTTTTTTTTCCAGTGAGAGGTTCAGTTGGAGCGGGGAGTTGGACGGCCTCCTGGTTTTCTTCACGGGGCCGTTGCACTGCTGCGTCGACAGAAAGCAACCGGTGAAATGTAGTTGTCATGGACACCAGACTACTGTGTATGATTTCCCGAGAAGTCTCGTTTAATACCTAGGACAGAAAAATGAATGCCAGCTCAATGTTTCTTACATTAGTTACACATAAAAAAAACTTTGTAAGTCACTAAAAGTGGTTGTCTTGGTTCTTAAAACAACACAACATCAATATTATTTATAGTGAATTAATTCAATCATTACTTTACTAATTGCAATCACAACAGATTTCATGTATTTTCATACTTACATTGGGGGGGCTTCTTGGGGGCTTTCATTTCATTTCTTTCTTTTTTGGGGGTTGGGTGGTGGGGGGGGGGCAATTTGGCAGACAGCAATGAGTCCTGCTGCTTTAAAAGATGCTTCTTAATCCGTCGGAAAATTACTCTCCAGCTAACGAGTTCCCCCCTTTACCAGCTCCAGACATCATTAGGGCTGGCTATGGCCCGGGGCTGTGCATGAACCTTTTCTTCAAACTGTACACTTTATCCATAATTCAGCTCCCCTCCCTAAATTATTCAAGCAAATAGCGGGGGGAAAATAATGGAGTTTGCCTGAATCTTACTTACACATAAAACAATTTTAATGTTGATTTCAGATTTTGAAGCCTGGTTTTTTTTTTCTCCCTCTTGCCTTTGTAATTTAATGTCGTGGTGGTGGGGTGCGTGAGGTGGTGGGGTGGGTGCCAGTAATGGAGAGGTAAGTAGCACACACACACACACACTCACACACACACACACACACACACACACACACTCACACACACACACACACACACACAAGCATGCACGCACACACACTTCCCTTGTCCTGACCTCAGCGGGTGAGTCTGCTTCTCTGCCCATAAACACATTATCAAAGAATGAGCCTGCTGAATAAATGATGACCAAAACCAGAGGCCTGACCCACACCTCCATCTCCTCAGAGCAGTGTGTGTGTGTGCGTGTGTGTGTGTGTGTGTGTGTGTGCACCTCCATCTCCTCCGCCGCTGCCTGGGAACAGGACCTCACATACACGCCTCACGAGTCCCACTGACACGCGCCCGCTGTTTAGCATGCTACCCATTTTAATAAAGAGCTTCAGCTCCTTTAAACTCCCTCTCCTCTCCCTCACACACACACACACACACACACACACAGGGACACAAAGGACAAGTTAATGAAATCTTTTTGAAAAATAAGCTTCTGGGCTACATTGCTTTAAATTAATGGGATTCATTTAAATTTGAAGCAAAGCGTCCATTTACAGTTTGACTTTCCGAAATAGAGCTTTGTAAACACGCGGCGCTTTAGCCATAAGCTTCCTGTGCTCTGCCTCTGCTGCTGTGCTGTGCTGTGCCATGCTGCACTGGGTTCTGGGATCTGAAGAAGCTAATAAGAGCTCCATCCTATCATGACCACTCAGGCCAGAGGCGTAGAGAGCAGAGTATGCTACTAGAGAGAGGGAGCAGGCTCCTTAAGCTGTTTGCATCATTAAAGTGGACCTCTGGGATCTTTGTATTTGGTCTGATTTCACAAACACACAAATGGGCATGCACACACACACACACAGACACTCACACAGGCCATGGATATAAACACACAGACACACACAGACACAGACACAGACACACACACACACACACACACACACACACACACACACACACACACACACACACACACACACACACACACACACACACACACACAGACCATTAATGTAAACACACAGACACACAGACACACACACATACAAAGGCATGAATGCAAACAAACAGAACAAACACACACACTTGACACGTGACACATGCGATTGTATTTGTTTTCTTTGAATTCATTCTGGAGCTGCCCCTTGTTGAGTGAAGGAGGCAGGGTGAGTGTGTGAGGTTGGAAAGACCCAGACAGAGTCTCTCTCTCTGTCAGACATGCTGATAGTATTATGACAAGAGGCTCAATCAGCATTAATCGCACACTTGTCAGGGAGTCATTTAGGTTCAGTTATTTAGTCCCTGGAGCAAAGCTTATGTGGAATTCACTCGTGTCGTGGAAAACAGTGAGAATTCCCCAAGTGATTATGGAGTGTGACATTGACAAGTAAAACACACACACATACGTACATACACACAGTTTCTGCTAATTCTTCGCTCCTGACGTAATGGGTAAGTGTCCTCTTCAGAATCTTGGGCCCATGGAGTTTCATGCTGTGTCTGGTCCTGTGGTAGGGATGGGGATGGCGATGGGTTGTGTGTGTGTGTGTGTGTGTGTGTGTGTGCGTGCGTGCGTGTGTGTGTGTGTGTGTGTGTGTGTGTCTGTGTGTGTGTGGCCACGACAGCCTCTAACTAATGGCCATCTGTGTGAGGCAATAATGAAAAATCTCACTCATGTATGGCGATGCTGGCTCGTTAGCCATCACGCAGCGAAGCAAAATAAAACAGATGATGGCTGGACTTTGTGTGTGTGTAAGTGTGTGTGTGTGTGTGTGTGTGTGTGCGTGTGTGTGTGTGTGTGTCTGTGTGTGTGTGAGAGAGAAACAGAGAGATAGAGAGTGATTTTGCTAATCTCTCCCTAAAGGACAAACTCTATCTCATCCAAGAGCAGCGCATGTCTCTCAGGATCATTGATGTGTGAGGCGTGGTCATTCCCAGACAGACACACAGAGACACATGCACATGCATACACACACGTGGACACAGAAACACACTTACAGGCTTTTATGTTTACAAGGAACACGTCCTGACTCCTGCCTCCTGAACAAGTCCACGCAGCTGACAGAAAACAAAAACAGAAAAATGAAACCTTCCAGCTTTTTGAGCCATTTTCAGCTCTCTGAACTAACTCTCTGATGTAGATTTGACTTAAAAAGGGGAAATAAAAATATTTTGCACGCAGAAATGCCACACAGTGCACTTCTAAATGTCTCTCTCACTTCCTTTTTCTTCCTTTCTCACCCTCCCGTCTCTGTCTCCTCCCTCCTCTTGTCTGGCCGTCTCACGTGCACACACACATACACACACACACACACACACACACACACACACACACACACACACACACACACACACACACACACACACACACACACACACACACACACACACGCCATATCATAATGTTTCACACATGCGAGCAGCTGCGGTGGAACTGTCTGCTTTGGTCCACATCTCTTTCACAGGGACGGAAATCAAAGCACTCATGTCCTGGCAGAGGCAGGGCAGGGCAGGGGTGGCGCGGAGAAGGAGGTGGTTGGAAGGAGGTGGGGCTGCAGAAGGGAGGAGGGGGGGGGAGGTGGCGGTGGTGTTGGCGAGCGAGAGGGTGTCCACAGATAAAGGTACGAAAGCCCCCCGAACGCCACAGCTAATCTGACACATATCCCAGGATGCCTTTCGCGCCGTCTGCCACCATCAACACTTGGACCCGCACCGTCTTCATCACCATGGAAATGATTCTGCGGGGGCCTGGCGCGAGCTCTGGGCTGTCCGAGGCGCGTTTTTCCTAATGGACGTGGAAAATCTGAGCGGGTCTCTCCCCTCTGTTGTGGTGAGGTGGGGGGGGGGGGGGGGGGCTGTGGGGTTGTGTGTGTGTGTGTGTGTGTGTGTGTGTGTGTGTGTGTGTGTGTGTGTGGGGGGGGGGGGGGGGGGCTGTGGGGTTGTGTGTGTGTGTGTGTGTGTGGGGGGGGGGCTCATCTGAAGCCACAGCATGAGAGTTTGTTATGTGTTCGGGGAGAAATTGGATGCATATGAGAGGGGTTTTCTTTTTTTCAGTTCCCTCAACAGCGTCAGTGGATGAGTATTCTTTTTTTGTTCTTTTTTCATGCTGTCTCATTCTGTTCTCAGTTCTTACTTGATCCATTGAAGTCACCCGACACACACACT
>NC_045164.1:22189029-22226529 GCF_900700415.2 Clupea harengus | reverse complement strand
AGTGTAAGAGACCTGCCTGAGCCTGGGCGTTCAGTGTGCCTAGCCTGATCAGCTGGGAACAGCATGAGTGGTGAGAAAAGCTTTAGATGTATTTAATGCATTATGGATGCTGACCAGTCAATAACCTCATTCCCCCCCCCCCCGTCTGTCGAGAGGGCGCAGCCAAGATGGGAAAAGAAATACAAGCGTCAAATACCAGTGGAATGGGAATGTGATCATAACTGACGAAAACTCTCCATTTAGCATTTAGCTTTGTTCGTAAATTCATTAAAAATGTTCAACGGTATGTTTGACTGGGCTTCTTTTCCTCCAAGGCTTGATGGGAAAGTAGTGTGTCACCTGTCACTCTGCAGGACGGGAGTGATCATATTTAGGTCTATCTCACTGTATGCTCAGCAATCTCTCTTTTTCTCTACACGTATGTATGTATATGTATGTATGTATGCATATATATATGTGTATGTGTGTGTGTGTGTGTGTGTGTGTATGTACTGTGTGTATGCATACCTCTCGATCTATGTATCTATCAATCTAGTTAGTGAGCTTGCTACTTGCTACCATATATCCTGACAAAATCTCCACGTGTTCATTCTCTCCCAAAACTTGAGTGGTGGAAACAAACAAATATGTCTGATGCTCGTGACTATATGAATTCCCTCTGACATGAGTAATCCTGGATGGACAGGGCTGACCAGAGCTGTGTGTGTGTCTCTCAAAGGGATTAAGGGGTTAAAGGGTTGTCAGAGTTTTCGGTGGGGGGGTGGGGGGGTCTCAGGTGAACAGTGAACATGTGTGTGTGTGTGTGTGTCCCCTCTAAGGATCCACCTCTCATAGCAACTGGTCAGAGTGCCTTTTGTTGGTTGTCTGCAGTGCTGGTCACACGTCACTGGTGAGATGGCTGGGACTCTGGAAGGGATGTGATATGTATGTGTGTGTGGGTGTGTGTGTGTGTTTGTGTGTGTGTGTGTGTGTGTGTGTGTGTGTGTGTGTGTGTGTGTGTGTGTGTGTGTGTGTGTGTGTGTGTGTGTGTGTGTGTGTGTGTGTGTGTTAGAGAGACAGGGAAAGAGCACTAGGGGTGGGAGTGGGGGTGGTTGTACTGAAATCTCACACCTTTTATTGACTGCCCTCACTGACACCATTGTGAGGAGAAACTGGGGCTTTGGTCAGAATTAGCATCAACCTGAGGCAGCACAGCACAGCCACCACAGCTCAACTCACTGTCACAGCACGGCCACCACAGCTCAACTCACTGTCACAGCACAGCCACCACAGCTCAACTCACTGTCCAACTGAGGCAGCACAGCACAGCCACCACAGCTCAACTCACTGTCACAGCACAGCACAGCCCCCACAGCTCATCTCACTGTCCAACTGAGGCAGCACAGCACAGCCACCACAGCTCAACTCACTGTCCAACTGAGGCAGCACAGCACAGCCACCACAGCTCATCTCACTGTCCAACCTGAGGCAGCACAGCACAGCCACCACAGCACAGCCACCACAGCTCAACTCACTGTCCAACCTGAGGCAGCACAGCACAGCCACCACAGCTCAACTCACTGTCCAACTGAGGCAGCACAGCACAGCCACCACAGCTCATCTCACTGTCACAGCACAGCCACCACAGCTCATCTCACTGTCCAACTGAGGCAGCACAGCACACAGCTCAACTCACTGTCCAACCTGAGGCAGCACAGCCAGCACAGCTCAACTCACTGTCTAACTGAGGCAGCACAGCACAGCCAGCACAGCTCAACTCACTGTCCAACTGAGGCAGCACAGCACACAGCTCAACTTACTGTCCAACTGAGGCAGCACAGCACAGCACACAGCTCAACTTACTGTCCAACTGAGGCAGCACAGCACAGCCCCCACAGCTCATCTCACTGTCCAACCTGAGGCAGCACAGCACAGCCACCACAGCTCAACTCACTGTCACAGCACAGCCCCCACAGCTCATCTCACTGTCCAACCTGAGGCAGCACAGCACAGCCAGCACAGCTCAACTCACTGTCAGCTCAGGGTATGAGCATGCAACTGTTCTTTCTTGTTCCTGTTCCTCACACGGCTGCATAACATTGAGAACAATTAACAGCTCTAATATTACTACATACATAAAATACCGTACATGTATAGCACAAACCGTTGTCGTGTCTCAGGTTTTCATGAAGAACGTGATGTGAGCATTCTTGATTGTAGGCATTATGCTCAGGCAAGGCTTCCAAGCTCATTTTCACTTTGCCTCTGCTTTGAAAACATGACAGAGTCCAAAACAAGACTGCCCTCACTAAGTTTCTATTGCCACAAGAGGGAGCTAGGAGGGTGTTTATGGGTAGGGCAAGAGGGGTGGGGGTGGGGGGGGGGCAGGAGGGGGTTCATGAGACCTCTTCACTTCCCCCTCAGGGGGATGAGGTCTCTTACTACACCTCTACGCTCTACTTATGTGTGGTGATGAGGAGGCTGATACTGTGGCTGTCATGGGAGCACATGACATCCATGTTAATTCAGCGACTCGTGCGATACGAATACACTGGAGGGGCCGGTAAAGACACTGTAAAGAGTTGAGAATGTGGGACACAGAAAAGGTAGTCCTATGTATTGAAAATATTTAATCTGTAAAGTGAACATATTTAATCTCTGCAAAGTGTTTGTATCAATGTGGAACATACAGATGTAATATCTTGGTGATTCTGCGAGGCCTACTGGGTTTAAAAAGGGGAATAGAGACTCAAGAAACAGCTTTTAAGGGAGAGACTTGTGGAGCTGTGTTGAGATTAACCTACCAAACGAATCATTTGTTATGACAGAGAATATGCACACTGCGCTAGATTCATCAATGAGGCACTGGAATCGGTCTTGAATGTATTATAGTGTAACATCAAATCACAGATGTCCTTGTGGGACTCGGAGCCCAGCTTATCTACCGTTACTGATCTCACATGAATGGGAAGAGTGACTTTTAATCTCGGAGGAGTATCAGCTTTCCGAGTCGCTGGAACGATTTTCTTTTTTTTTTCTTTTCTCTCCTTTTTTTTCTCCATTTTTTTCCAGGCTCTTGGCTGATACGCCATCAAACCATCAAAGTGAGTCATCAGTTTAGATATCCCAGGCACTTCCACTGGAAATCATGTTCCATTTCAGAGATCTCTCAGTTACTTCAATCTTCAATGGGGAGAGAGATGGAGCAAGGGAGAGAGGGAGGGGGGGGGGCTTTTTCCCCATTCTTTTTTCATCTGACTCTAATTTCGATGTTAAATTGTACCCTGATGTCACGCCACAGCTCCTTGTTCGTCTGTAATCGCGGAGGAATCTGGGCCGCGGGTGCCAGAAAGCTGTTGAGCAGGTGCATAGCAGAGCTGGCCCCTGCTAGAGACAGAGTCCCTTGACCACCAGCGTCCAGCATCCCCCTCCTCTCCTCCTCCGTCGTAGACCAGTCTAACCACGCTACTCCTACCTCTGAATAATCCCCAACATGGAGGTGGACCTGCTTCATCTAATTCCCTTCCCACTGAGCGCTCTCCTGATTCTGCCTTAAACTTTAGAGCCAGCGGCCGAGGCTTCTGCTGACGAAAACGTCAATTTCACCTGACTGATGTTGATTGAAGGACAATGATTGAATGTCCTGATTACTTACAAAAACAAGACCAAAACAAGAGAATAAAACGGGCACGTAATTGTTTGCACCCTCATCAATCAGTGTTGTGCTTTTTGTCTGTGTGTGTATGTGTGTGTGTGTGTGTGTGTGTGTGTGTGGGGGGGGGTCATCCTTTTTCCCATCCTCTCTCCCATCTGGTCATCTGATGGTTGTCATAGCTGGTTGGCTCAGGAAGAGGAGGCCTATGGCCCATAATTCTCTCCTGAGGATGCAACGTGTTGCTCTCTAATGAATAGTCTCTAATAGAACCCTTGAGTATAATTTTCACCCTGCGGGAAGGAGATTAGCACCAGTGTCATATTTGGAGGGGATGCTAACTGACGAGCTTGAACCCTCAGCCTCACACGCAATGGAGATTCTCAAGCTTTTTTATTTTATTTTCCTTTTTTCCAAAAACGAGCTGACCACCAGGGATTGTTAATCTGGTTTTTGTTTGAAGGTGGCAATGAAGCTATTTCAGGCGCTCCTGTCAGGATATGTCAGCACCCTGTATGAGTAGTTCTTATAGGCATAGGATTGTTCGTAGTGCTCAATGGAAGGCCATAACTGAGGGTGACTGTGAGAAATACAGAGAACTACAGGAAGAGATTCACAGAGTCAGTGGACGGTTTTGTCAAGAAGCTGCTTGTTGAATTTCATCCTAAATGCCCCCCCAACACACACACACACACACACACACACACACACACACACGCACACACACACACGCACACACACACACCTTCACCCTTCCCCCCCTCATTCTGTCATTCTGTTGCCTGCTTCTTGTGGCTGCCAAACAGTCTAGATCTGGTGGATCATATCCTGGAGAGAGATGACGTCCATGGACTGAAGAAGAAGAACTAAGAAAAAAAAAGAACGAGGGGGAAAAGAGGGGGAAAGAGGCGCTCGCCAAAGGGCGGCTTAGTGGTGTCAAACTCAGGAAACAGATTTTTTAGATTCAGAGGGGGTTGGACAAAGGAGTTGGGGTGTGTGTGTGTGTGTGTGTGTGTGTGTGTGTGTGTGTGTGTGTTTGTTGGGGGGCAAGATGTCCGTTTTGAATGTGTGGGGACACCATACCAATGCTGGCTATTGAGTGTGTGTGTGTCTGTGTGTGCGCGCGTGTGTGTATATGTATGTGTTTATGTGTTGGAGCTGTGTTTGAGTGTGTGAGGGCTGGAGCTGGCAGCGGGCAGAGCGGGGCGAGACTGGGCAGGCACCGACCCTCGGCCCCAGGGATGTGTCGCGCTGCCAAAGGGCCCTGGCACGGCTGAGGGATCCGCAGGAGCAGAAGAGGCTCTTTGTGCTCACCTCGCCAGTAAAAGTCCTGGCCTACCTCTCTTGGTTACCCCCTTTTACACACACACTGACACACACACACACACACACACACACACACACACACACACTCACTTTGTAAGGGGAAATGGAATGGCAAGCAATGCGCTAGCAGATGAGTAGCGGTGGGCTATCCCTCAGTAAGGGACGATCGTGGGCAAAGCTGTGGGGAAAATAGATTTAGAAATCCTTGTGCTGAAATATCAAAGTGGAATTTAACAACACAGATTTCTTTATTTCACACACACACACACACGCACACACACACACACCTACACTTACACACACACACACACACACACACACACACACACACACACACACACACACACACACACACAGACACACACACACACAGACACACACACATGCATTTAGAGGCATGTGCCTCACACCCCACTCTTTGTGCGTCGCATCCTTGTTGGTTCCAGGACTCTCCCAGCCCTTGTGGCGGGTGTTGTCTGGCCTCTGGGTCTCCGTCAGTCCCTGAAGTCGGAGTCAGCTGTCCAACAACGCTTCTCAGCTCATTAAATCAAATCCCTCCGACCGCACTGAAGAATTTAAATTAGAGCCTGCATGTGATGTGCGGCCGGTCCAAACGACCCTTATGCCCCCCCCCCCCCCCCCCCAACCCCTCAGTTCCACCCCAACCCAGCCCCCCAACTCCCCAGCTCACCCCCCCCCCCCCCCCCCATCCTGGCCCACTGCAGTAGTGAAGGCCCGCTCACAGTCTGGGTGGTAAACGGGTTGTTCAAGGCATTGACGGGTGAAGGTCTTTGAGGCCTGACCTTGGGGAACTTAGCTGAAACTGTATATGTGTAAATCCAGTGCAAATCCCACAGACCTTTTTTTTTTCCTTTTCTCTTTTTTTTAACAGCTCAACTCCCCTCAGAAACCGGATCACAGCACTGTTTACAAGACCTCATGATTCATTTCGGATAAGAGGGCTTGACAAGGCTGGGCGCAGGATGCTATTTGAAAAGTTGGTAACCCAAGCTCGCGAAAAAAAGCACTAGCTCAAAGACATTTAATGAGGACATGAGGTAAGAGGTATGAAATAATTGGGCTTTATCCTTTTTATTTACCTTACTCTTGACTGGGCTGCAGAAACGAGTGATAGTTTTGGGGGAAAGGAGAAAGAGAGAGGGAGGGATGGAGGGATGGATGGATGGAGGGAGAGGTTTCTAGGTCTGGCTAAGTGCTTTTTCCTGTGTGGCCTCCAAAAAAGTGATGGAAGTAATGTAAACAGAACACAAAATCAGATGCGTTCAGAGCTAACTCGCGAATCAGTGTAAACTGTTTGCATACAAGTCAACACAAACATGTTTGGACTGTGACAGGAGTCCATTTTGGATTACACCGAATTATGAAATGAAATAAAAAAAAAATTTCTTTGGCAGCGCTTTAGTTGTTTACTGCTGTGAAATAGCACTTTTACCACGCTCCCTTTCTTCCTCTGCAGTGGATGAATGTAACTCCCCTCTCCATCTCTGGCAGTGCCTTACAGTAAAGTTTATTTGTTGCAATCTGTATATCGCGGTCAATCTGTCTGTTGACCCTCTGGCTATTTACGTTGAGCCAATCTGATTAAATAATCAAAAGCACACTAATTTCCCAATCAGGATTCCGTGTCCGCAGAATGAAGTCCACTCAACTCTCATTAAATTCCTGCATGATGAAATCAGCCTGAGATTTAACGTGTATCTGGGGAGTTGACCAAATTTCGCTCTCTTGGCTCACAGTGCGGTTGGGTTTGTACGCACAGGAGGGCTGGAAAAAGATTCCTCCTGCAGCCTGCTGCTCAAAGGATCTGGGGGTAGGGGGGGTGGTGGGGTGGTGTTGTGCTGTAAGTACAGCAGCCACTGCAGAAAGGAGTGACCGCATCTAAAAGAAGCATCCCACCACCTCCAACCCCCCCCCCCCCCCTTTCCTTCAGTACCAACCCCAACCCCCCCCCCAGGTCCCGGTCATCCTGCATCCAGTGCTCTCAGTGTCTGTATCGGGTTTTGTCAGGGATTTGCCTCCTGAATCCCTCAAATCAACAGAGGATAGATGCCCATTGTGTTTAATCAAAGCACTTCCTCCACATAATCCCTCAATTTGAACAGGAAGAAAGGCAAAGAGAAGGGGAATGTTCTGGTTGGAGCACACGAAGGCCCCATGCTAGACAGGCTCATTTGGATTTTGCCAAAAGCCATTGCCAAGCATTGCCGAGCTTCTCTTTATTCGGTTGATCTTTTATTTTCATTTATTTATTTAGTTATTTTATTGTGTTTTTGTTGCTGTCATCCTCCTTGAAATATAATATTATTCTTTTGTGTCAGGTAGCAATATTAGCCTTTTCACCAATTCACTGTTGTCTGTTGTGCGCACAGCTGTGTATAGGAAGACCCCTTAATGTGCTTGGAAATATGTGTGACAAAATACTGTATGTGCATACAACACACAGCATAAACAGGCACACGCACACTCGCCCATATTTATGCACACACAGCGACGCACACACTTCCCAACACACACAAACACACACGTGCTACACACACACACCCACACACACATTCTGGAGTATGCAAGCGTTAAAGCCATTCAGTAGAGGGTCTCACTGTTGACACTTCTCTCCCATAATCCCCTGAGAAACCACTGATCTGATCTGTGTCATTTTCTTCCCAAGAGTACCCAATTAGAATTTTTCTTCTTTACTGGTGATCTGACCAGCAACTCCAGACATTTTTTATACTGAACGTCATACCTGCCTGCTCTGTTTGTGGGGAAAAAACACAGAAACGGAGTCAAACTCCAAAGCTATCATCAGACTGCTTGACGGAGGAGCTGGGAGCGATCTGAAAGGCTGGCGGTAGCTGGCAGAGAAAGTGTGGAGTGGTGTAGGTTCACAAGTTCACACGGCAAGGATTCCTGGAGGAGCCATCATCCCCTCGCTCTGAGCCGCAGAGCTGCTGGGCCGAGGTCCAGCCTGATCCAGCTATCGAACAGTCTCTCTCTCTCCCTCTCTCTCTCTCTCTCTCTCTCTCTCTCTCTCTCTCTTCCTCTCTCTCTAGCTCATTCTCTCTTATGTCTAGACCAGTAGACCGAAGGCCACTGTGGGTGTCCATACTCTTCCTGGGTAATATCCAAAACTCCTTGCTCACAATTTAAACCTCTTATACACATCTCTGCACACACACACACACACACACACACACGCACACACGCACACACACACACACACACACACACACACACACACACAGACACATAGACACACACACACACACACACACACACACACACACAGACACATAGACACATAGACACATAGACACGCGCACACGCGCACACGCACACGCACACGCACACGCACTCGCACACACACACACACACACACACACACACACACACACACACACATTTAGCACTGCCTTAACTGATTGAACCCACTGTTTTCAAAGAAAACATACAGCACTAAAGGGGCACTGGGAGGGCGCAGACCTATTTTTGAATGTCTTGAGAGTCTAGTTAATGTTTTATTAAAAACAAGATTAATGTAGGTTAATCAAGGGATATTGGCTAGTTGTAATGAACTGGTTTAGTAGTTATCAGTCGGTTGGAGGGCTTTTCAGAAAAACAGGCCAAAACGAAAAGGAAACAAAAGACTCAGCTTACTATCAGTTTTGTCAGTTGTTAAGGTTACTGACATTGATTCACATACAATCTGCAATTTTGCAAATTGTTCATTTGTAATTGTATCGTAATGTAATCTTTATTGTATGTATATGACATTACCAGAAGGAGGTTAGGGTTAGGGTTAATGACAATGACTGTGCCGTCTTCGGTAAGCTCTACGCTGACAGCCAGCTAAACTCTTCCTACAAATCACGACTCTGAAGATATACGTAGTCCACAGGTTTAATGATAGTAGATAGGAAGTATAAAACTGAAATTTACAAAAGACATAGACAAATCAATTCTAGCATAAACATATACTCATTGCATACAGTTACGATAAATAAACATATATTGTATCTGACAAAATTCACAACAAAGGATAAAACATACCAACGATGCCTTGTTAAGGTCCAGATGTATGCAGGTTAGCTGTAGATAACACGAACATGAAATAATACGCTTGAATTGGCTGATTAACGGTGTCGTGAGTTTAGTTCGTTTGTCCTTATATATAGTTATATACGGGTCACGCAAATTGACAGTTAAGGCTTAGTTTGTATAATGACAACTTGAAATAAAAACACTTATTGAAATGCACAAACCATAACGGAAACACAATAGAATGTTAAACATTGTGACAAAACATCTATTCTCGCACCTCCCAACCAGACACATCGTAACAAAACAATGACATACAGCAAATATACAAAATGAAGCAGACACAAAATGCCGTTTAGGAAATTAATATACATATTTACATTTAGTCATTTAGCAGACGCTTTTATCCAAAGCGACTTACATATGTATACACATTTTACATTTACACCGATGGCACACTGCACATCAGGAGCAACTAGGGGTTCAGTGCCTTGCTCAACTTCGACAGGAAATCGAACTAGCAACCTTCTGATTACTGAACGACTTCTTTACCTCCTGCGCCACTGCCGCCCCATATATACAGTATATAGAGTGATATCTGAATATATGGAATGAAAATCATACAGTTTTCTTCCATTTTTTTCCTGTAAATGCGAAGTTCAAACATGGATCAGTATTAGGGCTACAGCAGACTTCTAGTGGTATTACAGTACTTTGGTAGACTGTATCTTGTGTTGATGTATGTCATTTACTGCATTGGAAATACTGCAGTAAATACGTAGCATATTCATGCCTTTTTGTTGTAATGCAGTAAGCCTATATAGTGCAGTAACACATGCAAGTTTAGCACATGGCTGTAATAAAACATATTGCAGCATTTTAGAATGATTAGTTTACTGTAATATTACAAACTTTATTACTGTAGTCCAAAGAAGTGTTTGTCTGTGAGTGTTTTTTCACTTTTTTCAATGCAACACTAATGTAATCTATGCCAAACTGGAGGACACAGCAAAACTGTATACATGCAATTGGCAATGCTTCAAGTTGTTAGTGTTTTTTAGGTCAATGTACATTGAACATGTGCTAAAGTTACGACAGCACGAGTTGTGTTTTGGTGGTTGCAGTGCATTTTGTAAAGCCCACTGTGTTAAGTGTTTGGGAAAAGTGTTCATGGCATTGATACAAGAGTTAAAATGATTGGAAAAAACTGTAATATATTGAATGAAAGTTGAGAATATGGAACGAAATCTAAATGTTGAATGAAAGTTAAGAATATTGAATTAAAGCTGAGAACAATGTCTGGAACAAAGCATGTTTCGTTCTCCATTACGTAATGGTTGCTTGATGAGCAGGGACTGCCTGGCCTGTGAGGTTCGCCTTCCATGGTGAAACAGTATATAAACGTCATCATTTGGCCTGTACAGGCATTCGTCAGCGGGTTTATTATATTTATGTTATGTAGAATTGCAGCAACGACATTTCTTGCAGGGTCAGTCATACTCAAACACAATGTGGCATCAGATTTCATTTACTGTAATATTCTCAACTTTCATTCAATATATTCAGAATTAATTCACGTTTTCAGTGCATATAGTGATATATAGTGAACTTGTATAATCTTCTCAGGGTCTAACCCCCTAATGACCCCCACATTAACACTTGCCTTCCCTCCCCGCAACACACACATGCAATCAGCATTACATCGACCCCCTCTTCCATTCAAGCACACAGTGACAGGAATAATCCAAACAAAGCGTGAAGTGTAAGTTTTGATGCGGCTTGCCTGAGGTAAATGTTTCCAACTGTGAGAGACATAACAAATGAATATGGTCAGGAGCCAGGTCCCAAGGAGATGTGCCTGGTCTTTGCCTGGAGACTCTCTCTCTTCCCACCCTGCCTTTCTCCCAGTCTCTCTTGCTCTCTTGCTCTCTCTCCCTCTCTCTCCCTCTCTCCCTCCCTCTCTCTTTCTCTCTCTCCCTCTCTCTTTCTCTCTCTTTCTGTCTCTCTCTCTTTCTCTCCCTCTCTCTCTCTCTTTTTCTCTCTCTCTCTCTCTCTCTCCCTCTCTCTCTCTCTCTTTCTCTCTCTCTCTCTCTCTCTCTTTCTCTTTCTCTCTCTCTCTCTCTCCCTCTCTCTTTCTCTCTCTCTCTCTCTCTCTCTCTCTCTCTCTTTCTCACCAGCTGCTGAGCCTTCCATCCCCACCCATTTGGACTTGGACAGCAGTCACTCTTTCCATTGCAGGGCTGCCTCATTCAAGATGAAAAAGAAAACGGCTTTGTGAGAAAACAACTGTGAGCATGAAAAAAATCATATGAAACTCATGAAACTGCTCAGTATGTGTGTAAAATGAGCCAACACATAGTACATATTGCATGTACATATTTCATATAACAATATCGGTTACTACATTGCCTCCTTCATTGACAGTTAAAACAACGTGAAAGCTTTGACAAAACTGATTGTCCACTACACACACAGATAAAATATCTCAGAAAGGGTTTGCTGCACTCAGTGGTAATCCCTAGCCCAGCACAGCACAGCACAGCCCAGCACAGCACAGACCAGCAGAGCACAGCACAGTACAACACAGCACAGCACGGCCAAGCACAGCCCAGCCCAGCACAGCACAGCACAGCACAGCACAGCACAGCACAGCACAGCACAGCACAGCACTGCCCAGCACAGCCCAGCACAGCACAGCACAGCACAGCACAGCACAGCACAGCACAGCACAGCCCAGCACAGTACAGCACAGCCCAGCCCAGCACAGCACAGCACAGCCCAGCCCAGCACAGCACAGTATCCTCCCTCAGAACATTGTGTTAGGTGGGGCTCCAGGCCCGGGGTGTACACGGGTCTGTTATTATGACAGCGTTCGGCATATAAGGTTTCACAGAGTATTTAGTAGCCGTGACAAACTGTTTTTGGTCCAATAATGAAATAATCCTTTGCTGTTGTCCATATGTGAAGCGTGCAGAGAGCTATTGACAAGTGATAATTTAAAGCCCATGTTTTAAATTAGCAAGGACTGTGACGAGCAATCATCCATCAGGGTTGTTGGTTTTACTTGGGGGCGGGTCTCATGTAGTTCAAAGTTCAAGGTTACTGATACTAATACACAGTAAGCAACGTTGTGTCCAGCAAATGTTTAAAACGTTTACACTGTCATCACCAAATTTACTGGACAGTTCTAATCCCGGTAATTAATTTGGGTTTTATAGGTGATTTACGGTTCTGGAGAAATTCATTTCCATGCCGGGGCTCTCTTGTGTAAGGGGAACCTTTGGGTCGCAGACAGGCGCTCCCTCGGCTTGGCACCGGCCCATCTCAGGGCGGTGTGTGTGTGTGTGTGTGTGTGTGTGTGTGTGTGTGTGTGTGTGTGAGGCTGGACTAGATCTGAGTCAGTTTGCCTTTTTTCCCCACCAGCAACAGGATCAGCTGTAAATACCATCCCATCCCTCAGTTCTCTCTCTCTCCCTCCCTCCACTCTCTCTCTCAGACTCTCTCTCTCTCTCTCAGACTCTCTCTCCCTCTCTCCACTCTCTCTCTCTCTCTCCCTCCACTCTCTCCCTCCCACCACTCTCTCTCTCTCTCCCTCCCTCCTCTCTCTCTTTCTCTCTCTCTCTCCCTCCCTTCTCTTTGGGTTTGCATGGCTTATGCTGCACCCCCTGCCTTTTCACATGCCCCCCACCCCCAGTGGGACCAGCCAATGGCCCAATCCCTTTCTCAGCCATTGGTTCCTAACCCAGATCAAATGTTAGGGTTTAAAAAGCTAAAGTTTGATGTGGATGAGCAACTGCCTATAAAACACTTTAATCCCTAATGCTGTAATGTATTTAATTTCACACCCTCTGATGGTGTTGCCCTCTTTTAGGATTACAGAGGCAAGGGGGCTGGGATGGGGTGTGTGTGTGTGTGTGTGGGAGTGTGTTAGGGGTGGTAGGGTGTGTGTATGTGTGTTGGTGAAGGGGGGTGGGTGGGTGGAGGGGCACTGGAGCCCCTTTGTATGTAAAAAGAAGGAGACAAATCTGGGAGTCTTTCACCAGAGCTGGGCATGCAGTCGGGGAGGTGGAGTGCCACTCCATAATTTGGATGTGTGTTGTATTCAAATGGGCTAGAGAGAGCTTTGGAGTCCAAGAGATGCCGTGCTGATATCTGCATTGTCACGACCCATGCCTTAAAAAGACCGGGGCAAATCCCATTGCGGCCGTGTGACTGCGGAGCTTCATAAAGTTAAGGACCAATATAGTGGCAGCCTTTATTAGATGTGAATGTGCTCAAGCACGCCGGCCGTGGATGGGATATTAGAGGCAGTAAGTCTGCACTAGGAGAGCACACATAGCCGCTTTTATTTCGTCACTTAATATCCAATTTATGGGCCTCGAGGACTCCGGCCAGTGGAGCTTAGGGAAGTTGAAATGCCGAAAATCTTCAGCGTTAGATGGTATTAAGGCCAAGTACCTTCTTTTTGACTCTGTTCGCCAAAAGTTTGTGGGTTTCAAAGAAATATGAAACCGATCTTATTTCCCCCCCTTAGCCCAATCCATCTGGTTAATGGATGCCACTGAAAGCAACAAATAATTCCCCCCAAAATGAAAGCTGATACGCGGTAGTTATGTTTAATAGTTGGTGTAGAGCTAGACTCCGAGCATGACTCAACAAAAATACCTTTCATTACTTAAAAAAAAAGAAAGAAGCAAAACTAGTGAGCATACTATAATACTTTTTGAAGAAATGCTTAAGTGGGGTTGTATTCTCTTTTCGCTGATCTCTTCATCCCTCCCTTCATCCCCCTCTCTTTCTTTTGCTCCCCCCCCCCCACCCCCCATCCCCTCCTCGAACCCGGTCTCCCTCATGGAAGCCTCCTAAAAAAAAACTTTAAAAAACCACACACGATACAATCACTGCCAGTGGATGTATTTGCTCATGACAAGGGCTTAGCCATACCTCCCTAAATCAGAATATATGGTGATTTATACGCTAAGCACCAGGGATTGTGTTGCCCTGCTGGTTTTAAGCATTTTACACTTTAGTAAACTCGCCCCGAGGCTCCTTGCCACCTCGGCTAGTAACACCCTGGAGTGTAACCCTGGCCTCGCCAACCCCACAACCTTATTAAAGGCACAAATACAGAGGAAGCTGCGGCACCATCCGCAGCTAGATTAAGAGACGTAGAAGAAGCAGCCCAATTTGTCCTTGGCTCCAGGGGTTGATGAGGATGCCCGATATCAGAATAGTTCCATAGCTTAGTCACAGCTTTCCAGGGATTGTTTAATTTAACCATTCCCGTTGTGGTATAAATTAAGGAATTTGGTGCATTTAAAAAAAAAAAAGGCCTGTGGGATGTTGTGGGGAGTGCTGTATCAAGCTTTGGTTGCTGGCTATGAAAGTGTGTTTACTGAATAAGAGGTTAATTACAGTTTTGTTTATATGCATGAATGTCTGACATACTCCCGACTTTGACATTTTTAGCTTTGGCATCAGTCATTGTTTACATGAGAGACATGGGCTAATTGATAACACAACACTACTTTGGCGCGTCTCTAAGTAAATCTGTTATTTGAATCAGTGGATTGCAATTAGATAATTACAGGGCTTTAATAATGTTTGTCAAACTAAATCTAGATTGATTCTGCTAATTTCTTCTCCAAACATGACATGTTTAGAGTCACCTCTTTCATGAAAGCAAACAACGGTAGCATCAGAGAACTCCTCTCAGACAGACAAATTACTCTGCAGATTACCAAAATATCAGCTGTTCTCATTCTCATTCCGAAAGGGCCCTCCATGAAGCATTGAGATGTGTGTGTGTGTGTGTGTGTGTGTGTGGAGTGGATTTGAAAATCAATGCTTTTATGATTTATTTGCATTCTCCAAATAAGTCGTAAAGAGAGCCCTCATCTCATTATTCCGGCATTTCTCCTGCCCGGACCCTGGCATGGTCTGGAAACCTGGAATGATGTATTGGGCACAGTCAATAGCTGATCTATAATGACTGTGTTGTTGCGCTTTCACTTTAAGATAATTTATTTCCCCGCTAATCAATAACTAATCTCGGGCATAGTCAGATGAGATGAAATAAGTACTAAATGATGAGGCCAAGGAGCGAGCGGGCTTGGCTCGGGGATCTGGTTGAGCTGCTCTCACGCGAAAGCAGATTTGGATTTATGGGCGGCAGATGCTAATATTTCTGGAGAGAGAGAAAGAGGGAGCAGGAGAGAGGTCTTGAAAGCATCGGTTTTTTTTAAAAGCAGATGCCAATCTGAAACAAAAGAGCAAATGGACAGCTTTCATTTCTCTTTGGTTGGGTTAATCGTTCAGAGGTAATCCCAGTAGGCGCCACGTGCAAATTGTGTTTTATTGAATTGAGGAATTCAGGCAAGGCAAGTTTATTTATATAACACATACACAGACGCAATCCAATGTGCTTTACATAAACAAAAGCAAAAGGAACAGAGGAAAAAAGTGGTGTATAATTAATAAAGAAAATAATATATAATTAAACACAGTACAAAGTACATAAAATAAAGTTTTATAATTTACTATAATATCAAGAAAGTACAAAGTACATGAAGTAGAATAAAAACATGGTGAAAGTAGCCCCAACTTTGTTTATCTCTTTCGGAAGACCAAATAAGCCCCCGACATCACTTCCCCGTCTGGAGTGACAAGAGGTCCACTTCCAGAATTAAAGTGCAGTAAGAACCGACGTTTTAGAGCTCAATTATAGGCAGAGAAGTGTTTTCATATAGAATTAAAAATATATTTATTTGGGGCACATCTAAGATCTTCTAGCAGTTTGTTCTATTTGCATGCAGCATAACAGCTAAATGGTTGCTGCTTCACCATGTTTAGTTTGAGTCTGTGGATCAAAGAGCCCTTCTTGGTTTATATTCTTTAAGCACATCAGAAATGTATTTGAGGCCTAAACCATCCAGGGATTTATAGACTAGTAGCCGCACTTTAATATCTATTCTGTAACTAACTGGAAGCCAGTGTAAAGATTTTAGAACTAGTAATAATACTAGAAGAGTAATGTGCTCTGTTCTCTCGGTCCTGGATAAAACTGTAGCAGCAGACACACACACACACGCACACACACACACACACACACACACACACACACACACACACACACACACACACACACACATGTAAAGATTTTAGAACTGGAGTAATGTGCTCTGTTCTGTCGGTCCTGGATAAAACTTTAGCAGAAGCAGCAGTCTGAATGAGCTGCAGCTGTTTAATGGTCTTTCGGGGAAGAGACCATTACAGTAGTCCACCCTCCTGGAGATGGGTGAGCTTCTTTTAGTCTTTTTGGGACACCAAACCCTTGATTCTGGAACAGACAGAAGGCTGATTTGATAATTGCTTTGATATGGCTGGTGAAGGTGAGATCTGAGCCGAGAGAACGGCAACAATTCAGACTTTGGTTTTAGAGCCAGGGAGTCACGGTGTTTAATACTAATTCTGTTCCTTGGTTGCCAAACACAATATTCTCAGTTTTGTCCCTATTTAACTAGAGAATGTTGGCTAATTACTTAAACATTGACACAGTAAGATGGTTATGGTAAGTTATGGTAATCAATGTTGTTGTTCTGTGGAATTTGGCTCAAAGGCAGCACAGAGATTGAACAGAAGAGGTCCGAGACCTGATCGCTGGGGGACTCCACTTGTCACAGCCACCCTATCAGAATCAGGACTGCCAATAGTGACAAAGTAACACTGGCCTCATAACGAAGACTTGAACTAATGAAGGACTACTACGACTACTACTAATTTTCTAACCTGTCCTGCAGTATTTTATGATCTGCAGTGTCAAATGCAGCACTGTGATCTAGTAAAACCAGAACTGTTTTTTAAAAAAAATCTGAATCAGTGTTCAATTGTATATCATTTAACACTTTTACGAGAGCTGTTTCAGTAGTGTGGTGAGGTCGGAAGCCTGATTGATATTTGTATAAATGGCCACTTGAGACGAACTCAAAAGAAACAACTTACCGATAGAAGCGCACACGCTTAGGCTACATGGAGTATTACGGATTAATGTCCAATTAATAGCAGAGCAGCAGGCATTTCAACCGTTCTACTCCAAAGACACTGTAACACTAATGTTACACACAACTTTCATTTTTGTAAAATGTATTTAATTTTACTTGTGATTAAGCACTTTTAAAAGTTATTCATTGTAGAGTATTTTTTTAGTTGTCAAAAGTGGTTGGGAGAAAAATTGGTGATGGCAAAAAGTTTTGGGGTCATGTCCCCAGCATAACTGATGCCATGTGGGGGATGATGTCCTTCCTTTTTAAACGGAGATCCTGTAATGCCGTAAACACTGAACCAGAGACGGCATAGTGCCACCCCACTGACCGTTTTTACACAGTATGCCTGCATTCCAGTAGCAGAGGCATGACATTTAAAGGGAAACTATTTTTAGATTTAATTGGGCATACATTTTTACTAGAGACAAAAACTGATCGAAATGGTTCAGGAATTGAGTTAGACTGCTAAAACCGGCAGCTATTCACCGGCAACGACAAACTATTCTATATCTCTACCTGTGGTGAGGTGTTTAAGGGGGTCCTTCATCGTGGTCAGGGGCAGGTGGAGGAGGCGGTGGCTACACCTGTACGGTTTAATCAGTGCAAGGAGCAGATGGGTGGCGAAGAGCAAAGAGAAGATCATCATAGTTGTCTCGAAATAGTATTGACGTTTCCCCATAGGAATCCATAACTCCTAGAATATGGTAACCAAAATGGTGGATGGGGAAGCAGTCAGATTCAAGTGAATGTGTGGCCGACTGAGGAACTCAGTCGAGTCACCTGCTGCCAGTGCTATTGTATCGGCTTTAATCTCCCTAATGAGTCATTTGTGTCTCCTCATTGACCTCTACCTGCTCCCGAGAGAAAGAGAAAAAGTGAGGAGATTGTGATGAAAAAGGAGGAGAGAAAGAGAGAGCAAGGGGGGGGGGGGAGTAGGGTGGTAGAGGGTGAGGGCAATGGTTGGGTGCTGTTAATTCTTCCATATCTAAGCCTCTTTGCCGAAACTCCCTTTGTCTTCAAAGTCCAAGTCATTAAGGACTAATCCTATCACTCCACCTAATCTGAAGTCGTGGAGCTCCGCAGTCCGGCTTTTCATGAGACTGTCTTTGTTTGCGTCCCGAATAGAAGTGGCGCTTCGGTCAAGAGAGCAGCCGGGGCCTTAGCCCTTTCTCCTTTCAGCCCCTCTGAACCCTGCACACAAAACCCCCTAATAAAGTGCCATTAGGGAATCTGTTCCTGCTCTTGTCAACAGATTCAATGCATTGTCAGCTTTGTGAGTGCCAGAGCATGTTTGTCAGGCCCCCGCTCACCCTCCCCAACACCAAGGCAGCAGAGAGCAGAGCAGAGGAGAGACGCCTGTCCGCCATTAAGACACTTGAGTTGGAATCGCATAGAAGAGGTTTGCGATGCAATGCCCTGGCGTGAGGCGCTAGCGCGCGGTGCGAACGCGGACGCTGCCAAAACCACAAGAGAGGGATTTATAAGGGATTTTCCAGAGAGGTCTCAGGGTGAGGACAATTCGTCTTCAGGTTTTTTTTTCTTTCTTTCTTTTTTTCTGCCACCCCAACCCCAACTAACACCCCCACTGCCACCCTTTGCCAAGTGAATGGATCAGCGAATGAAAACATTAAGGAAGAGCTGCTTAATAAGCCTTGGTATTTTAATTTTGACTGAAGTGTAACCGCTGTTTATTCTGTGGGAGGCCTGGTCACAGAGGCTTGTTAGCAGGTCCTGCATGGAGAGAGAAAGAGAGAGAGAGAGAGAGAGAGAGAGAGAGAAAGAGAGAGAGAAAGAGAGAGAAGGGCCAAACTAGAAGAAGTCTCCTTTCGGACAGTCATGTGTTCCATTTGAATGTGGCCCTAAGTGTTAAGGGCTGGGGTGGTGCTGGTGGAGGGGAAGTGAGGGGCATTTACTCCGACACAGCTGGAGCTTAATCCGTGTAACTTTCATAAACATGTCCGAGCAGCTGGGTGATTTACACAGGCCTTATCGAGAGCGAAAACAGACCGCGTATCGACGCCGCATCCAGACGCACTTTACTCTGGCTCAGGACCGAAACGAGAACTCATGAGTCCTTTCACTCGCTCACAAGAGCGGCCGAGGGTCATTTAACAAATATTTGTTTCCATTCCCGGAGCAATGCATTTAGAGCACAGAGGGCAGCACTGGAAGCGGAGCCATGAATTAAACTGGAATATCTTATTCATCTCGGGCCCGGCTCGAACAAAGTGCATTCCACAGTGTGCTCCAAGCTGCCATTAGAACAACCGTGGCCAACATTTATATTGAGTAGTGATGACATCACTCCCTCTCTACTTTAAACCTGATTACTCTCTAAAGGATGTTTGGGTTTTGTCGGTAAAACCTTACATGCTTAATATACACATGAACACATGCCCCCACGAACAGCAAAACACACACTGACGCACACATATAGACACACACACACACACACACACACATATGGACACACGCACACATATGGACACACACACACACACACACATATGGACACACACAAGCACACACACACACACACATACCTATTCCCCCCATTATACCAGCAAGCCCCATGTCTTTTTGCTTTTATCTTTGCTGGATTGGAAAATGAAAACCACGTGCAGTTCAAGTGCAATTACGGTGCAGTAAATCGGTAGAACAACAAGAGAGCAGTTTAACTGTGCTGTAACTGCAGGTAGGAGTCTCTGCCCAGGGAGCTCGGGTTGCGGCGGCGCTGTCAAATAAGCACTCGTCTGGAACCCGTGATGCAGCCCATCGAGGCAGACGTGGTCTTCGGGAGGACACAGAGCGCCGTCGCCACCACCCCCTCGGCAGCCGGGAGGGGTCAAAGGTCAGTCTCTAAAATGTTTACGCACTGCCCTGTGATGTGAACTCTCCGGCGGGCAGGGGCACGAGCCCACCGCGATCTCAGAACGACGCCAAATGTGTATTTTTGCTGTTGTGGGTTTGAACTCTGAGGAGCGGCGCTGGTGTGTTTATGAAACACTGCCTCTGATGGTCAAGATCAATCTGTGTGTGTGTGTGTGTGTGTGTGTCTGTATCTGTGTGTGTGTCTGTGTGTGTGTGTGTGTTTGTGTGTGCCTGTGTGTGTGTGTGTCTGTGTCTGTGTGTGTCTTCTGTGGTGAGTGAAGTGATTTAGCTGTACCACTAAAGTAAAGGATACTAAATACCGGAGGACGTGTCCTCTAAATTATATTTCCTACACACACACACACACACACACACACACACACACACACACACAGAGGCTCATATGTGATGTTCATCATAAATACAAATATTTGGTATTATAGTGGTAATATAATGGTATTTGTAAACATATGTAAATATTTAAGTACGTTTTTGCTTATGATGAATAATGGCAACTAAACAACACTGACAAACTGCTCTGCTTTTGGGCCATGGCTCCTACACCACGCCACAATAATACATTCGACGGTGTGCCCACTCAACGGTGTGCCCATTCACATTAAAATGCCACAGATAGCTACAGATGTGACATCTCCTTATCTCTACCACACAAAAGCCAAATCAATCAGATAGAACCACAAAATGTCAATTAAATGGGTATGATAACAAAAGGTAAATCAGAACAAAAACACAGTGTCTTTGTTATGGCAGGACGATTAATATCTGAAGCATGTACCATTGTTCAGAGTTGTGTCACCGCTGGCCGTAATGATATCTTAAATTAATGAAGTGATGAAATCTCTCAGGGAGAGCTGTGTGATTTAGCGGAGTGCTTTTAGCTGATGCAAAGAGCCATTCCTTCAGATAAATCATCCTTTGGGAGCCAGAGGAAATGAATGCTATCTCTGCCCAAGTGTACGCTTCAATTAGCCAAACGCAAGGACACGGGTACATTGTAATTCACCTAAGCTAGTGTTGGAGAGAGAGAGAGAGAGATAGGGACATGAAGGGAAAAAATGAGAGCGATAGGGAAGGAGGGAGTGAGAGAGAGATAGAGAGAGAGAGAGAGAGAGAGAGAGAGAGAGAGAGAGAGAGAGGGAAAAAAGTACCTGGTGCCTTCCTCAGCTCATGTATAACCATTAGCACTGGTGTGTGTGAGGCTGAATAATGCAGACGACTGTGGATAAAAATACTGTACAATAAATACTGTGGGACATATATCACGGTGCAAATGCAGCTATGCCTCATCTTTAACTACACAGCCTCCGCGCATTGAGTTATTATATCATTTTCCTCGGTTGTGTGGAAAAGCTGTCTTATTATCAGGATTATGTAATGGAGTTTCATAGCCCACTGTTGATGAGGTTCAAAAACATTTTCAATCTATCCCTTTCATTTTAAACACAAAATAAATATCTAAATAAAATAAATATCACCTTTTTTTGCATATTTTCCTATTATTTTTCATGGCTACATGAACACACAAAACTAAACCCAGTGTATCTACAGTACATATCGTTTTTACCTAAAGGAACCCAGTGTATCTACAGCTCGTCTTTACCTAAAGTAATCCAGTGTATCTACATCTCGTCTTTACCTAAAGGAACCCAGTGTATCTACAGCTCGTCTTTACCTAAAGTAATCCAGTGTATCTACATATCGTCTTTACCTAAAGGAACCCAGTGTATCTACAGCTCGTCTTTACCTAAAGGAACCCAGTGTATCTACAGCTCGTCTTTACCTAAAGGAACCCAGTGTATCTACAGCTCGTCTTTACCTAAAGTAATCCAGTGTATCTACATATCGTCTTTACCTAAAGGAATCCACAGGGGAAGAAGTCCATGACCTTCAGCTGCACTCACCTTGTTTAACTCTGTTTGGGAGATAGGATGGCCCTGGTAACTGATGCCGCTGCCGCCCCTCCGAACGTCCCTAATTAAATTCAGTCATACATGTGCCGGTGCCGGTGCCCTGCCCCTGAACTGGGGGCCACTTCCCTCCACAGGGCCGCGCCATGCTCTCCACGTTATCATGCCCATCACGGCAAATCCCAAGCAGAACGATCACAAGGGGAAGAATGCGCAGATTTCAAATGCAAAGTGATGCCCCTTGATGTACGTTTGACTTTTACCCGAAAACAACAGATGACCCTCCCCTTTAAGTTTAACTAAGGAAAATACTTTACTAGTTGGTATTTGCGGCGTAACATTCACAGGTTGATTGTCTTTGCCTAATTTTGTCACCACACTAATGGCATTACCACTGTTGATTGAGATTGAAACACTGACCAGTTGCTGAAGTGTGAGCAGCTTTGAAGTCTTTGGCTTTAATTGCCCACATTAGGTGCGGTGTTTCCCCTTCAAAGCTGTGAAGCCATTTGTGCCTTGAACTTTACTCAAAGGAATCCACTACCACAGACACATACTGTGTTACATTACGAACACCACCAACAGTGCGGACACATCTGTCACCAAATACATTAGCGGGGAATGGCAGCATTTAAGGGACTGATGCCATTTTGTAAAAGGAATGAACTACAAATGGTGTACAACATTCCATCAAAGTGGCTTAGTAGTAGACGGAACTGTAAAACATTTGATCTGTGTCTTTCTCACATAAAGAGATGACATTAGAAACAAGTTTACGTTTTAAAACATATGCCTCCACATGGCCGCTCACAAGACCCCTCAGCGAGCCGAGTGCTGGGACAGGGGCAACTCGGCCCTCTTTTGCCCCGACCGGGACCCTCTCTCCTCCTCTGGTGTGGGTTTCCTTTGGGGACCCAGTGAGACCCCTCAGCGCCCTGATCCCATTCAGGCCATTGTTCATCGGGAGGGTCTGCAATCAAAGTGCTGAGTGTTTGGGTCAGGAGTCTCTGTGATTCAGCTTTCCCCCCCAGGGCAGCGCAGAAAGCCCAAGGGACTCAGCCCCTCCGTCCTGCTTACTACCAGCAAACAAAAGCCTGAGGACTTCGCCCGGACACCGTGCAGTTCATGCGTCTGAGGGCCAGTCCTTTTTTTTTAAGGGTGACTGCCTAAATATGTCAATGTTTCACAAAAACAATCAAAAAGTCAGATGAAGAAATCAGACAACGGCTCATAACACATTTAAATTGAACACATTTAACATTTCATTTAAAAAAGACTTTAACGTGTGCATCAGATCAACTTGACAGTACCTGCCATTTTGGATTTCTGTCTCACTCTTTTGGCTGTAGGCATTGCGATTAGATCAGTTGTTATGCTTTAGATTTGTGCTGGCTTAGGTAATGGACTTGCACGTCTTATGTCTGTGGCATCTGTGGCATCTGTGGCAATGGATCAAGACCAGCGCGGCAAGAGAAACAGATTGGCAGCAAAGGGATGACATTTTGTCATACAAATCCGTTCCAGCACCGTTGCAATGCAGCTGATGAGCTGTACAAACCAACTTTCAGATTGGGGTTTATTTTCTTTATTTATTTTCTTTAAACACCTCAGGGTTCGTTTTCGTTTACACTAACATTCATTGTGAAGTGCAAGGGGTGTGTTAAGAGAGTGTGTATTCTGGAGTTCACGCGCTGTTGTGTATTTAACTGTAGTCACCCCCTTATGGCTTCATCAACCCTCCCCTTTTTCACAGTTGGCCTGTTTGCACTGGGAAGATGGGGCTGGGGGGGGCTGGGGGGCTGGGGGGCTGGGGGGGGGGGGGCACACACCCACCCTTTGGTGACCAGGCCGTCATGTCCACCCCTGGCAGGTCATTTATTATGAGAGCAGGTGTCGGGACGATTGTGTGTTTGTTCTAGCAGCAACCCCCACTAATTCCAGAATGCATGACCACATTCTGTTCCATTCAAAGGACAGAGATACAGAGAAAGAGAGAGAAAGAGCGAGCAAGAGAAAAAGAGATGGAGAGCGAGCGAGAGAGAGAAAGAGAGAGAGAGAGCATTTGAGGCCTTTGCTGTGATAGGAAAAAGACTGGGATCCACCTCCCCTTCAGTGGCAAAGGGACACAAACGCACACCACATAGATCCATCTCTGTCAGTGTGTGTGTGTGTGTCTGTGTGTGTGTGTGTGTGTGGAGTACGGCCCTCAGACCCTCATTAGAGTCAGCCTACGCCGCTGTGAGGCCTGGCTAAAGTCTTCCTCACATCCGTGCAGCGAAATATAGGCCTTCACACATCCACTGCAAAATGCTCTATCACTCTCACCCCGGTCTTTCGCTCTCTCCCTTTCTCGCTCTCTCTTTTTCTCTCTCGGAGGTGCTGATCAATTCACAGGCTCCCTGGGAGGTGCGAGACTCATCCCTGCACTTTGTGATTGCCCCCCCCCCACGTGACATGGTCCGGTCTCTCTCTATTCCTCCATCTCCCCTCTCCTCTCCATCTCTCTCTCTCTCTCTCTCTTTCTTTCCATCCCGTCGTCCCTCTTTTTTTTGCTCATCCAGGGGCAGTCACTTCACTTTTCACCTCTGGGTCCGCCAGCCTTAACCTGGCAGACGACAAATGCGGCCAGATGAAATCACACTAATCCACCATTTTCCCCCCCTTCCTCCCCTCGTGTGGCTCTGATCCCATTAGCACACCTGAAATAATAGCACCAAGTGACAAATGTTGCGGTGCTCGCAGCCGAGAGAGGGTGAACGAGGGAGCGAGAGAAAGCAAGTGATAGAGAGTGCCACATTCATCCATGGATTCAGAATCACACAATCACCTTGGCTGTATGCTGCAAACGTTCAATTCCACAGTCTAGTGACTTGAGGCCCGATGTGAAAATTGAGTGGCAGCATTTAAAGCTATTTTAGATCTCTCCTTGCTATATGTGTTTGGCTCCATTTATCTGCAAACACCTACAGCTACACCAAATGTGTTCTCAGTACAGGAAAAAGAGACAAAAGACCATATTATTAAGCCACGGTAAAGAAACAAGGGATCTAGATATCATTAACTACAAATAAAAGGCTCTTAATCATAAATAAATAGGACTCCATACATGTAATTCCAGCAATTAAATGAGAGAGCCTACTTATTTTGTATCACTCTAAGTGAGTTTTGTCCTTGAAGGTATTTTCACTACATGATATTCTACATGTGTTGCAACTGTCAAAATTAATTAAAAACAATTAAATCACACAATTTGTAAATACATTTTTTTTTACAGATTTTTTCTTTAATGAGTAAATTGAAGTAATTACATCTTTATTGAATTCCTTTCACACATTAAATGTAAACGTTTGCTACACAGCGATTAACCTTTAGCACAGGTAATACAAAATATAAGAACAAAACGATAATCATCGTCTACAGAATTTCCGATTGAAAACCAAGATACACGTTTCAATACTTTAGATTGACACAAAATTAAACACAGGCATATTTAGAATAAAGTATATTCCAGACAGATATAGATCAATAGATTTTGTGTGATAGTAAATTTGTTTAATGGATATATCGTAAAGAAATATGCCTGTGTGGAATTAAGAAATAAGTGATCTAAATTTTCCTTGCTCCACAAAGTTGAGGTAGAGGTACATTTCTATTTCTGTACTGAAACCAAATCAATGTGCTTTTACCAATTGCATTCGTACAACGTTATTTACACTGAAGTGAAAAGATACTAAGTGAATGGTCGGTGTGTTTAATCTGTGCATTTTTTTTTACTCAAAACTTGCTGAGTTTACCTTTGTCGGAATGCTGTGTTTCTCTTCTCCACCAGTAGAAGGCGCACATGGTTAACCGTAAACGCTTCGCCTCCAAAGATCCTCAAAACAACTTTTGATTGTGTGAAACATCTTGTGTTACCCTTGAAATGTTTCATCAAGACTCCCCTATCATATTACTCACAACTACGTGGCCATATAAATTAGGTATGATGTAAAATTATAATGCGCAGTGCGTTTGGATAGGTTATACTTTTTTTTCCCAAAGTGGTGACAAACTAATTCTAATTCTGCTAAAACACCATGTTCATGTAATGAGTTGACATATATTTAAACTAAAACTACCCTTTACGCCTAAAGGAAAAAGATAGGCTACCTTTTTGAGAAACAATTTAAATGTGATGTAAGAAAACACTTTAAGGGTGGCAAACAACTCAGTTTTTAAAATGACCATATCCCTTTTCCAAATTGTTGCCTAATGAGGTACACTTCAACAATCGCAGCAGCTCTTTTGAGATTTCATCTCTGCTTCTCAGTAAGTGACGTTATGTCAGTAAAAAGTAACATTAAACGAGTTTACAATTGAATGTTTATTTTATAAACTGCAGAGAAAATTTCGAATTAAATGTACAAGTTAATAATTTAATTTAAGAAGAAGTTGTTTGTGTGTATTAAGGTAGGATATCTTATATTTTTAACCAATTTCGTACTGGCCGTTTCAATCAGTCTACTGCGCTCCAAAATACGTTTCAGTAGCCTCTATGTACGGTTACTTTTAAATCACTCTTCTGCTGGTTTTTAAAGACAAGCGGGTTATTATTTCTTCTCTTACCGGTAATGTTTTTAAAATGTCCTGAAATGCTCATTTTGGTAACACAAGGTTGAATTCAGGGCTGCCTGGCCTCATGCGCATTTCAACAAGTTTCCCGCAGATTGCTGCGGGGGTTGTTAAGACTGACCTCCGTTTGACTTTTGAACCACTTCGCCAGTTGCTTTCAATGGGAACGCTCAAAGGAAAAGGAAAATTAAGAGGAGCAACAAATATTAGGACATAATGGGTATTTCGACAAAAGTAGTTAGTTCCACAAAGCAAATTTGCAAACGTTAGTCTGAAACTTAATCTGCATACATACACGCAGACAGCAGTACGTTCATAAAGTCTATAATATAATATGTATTTGCTTTTTAAGTGTTTATACATTTTGTAGAATTGTCAAATGGTCATATAATCTTAGATCCAACTGAAAACACACATTTAGATCACGGGGCCTATGCCTTAATCGTGTTAAATAGTGCAGCCTAATGCTACGTTAATTTGCTAAAATATTTTCACACAACCATTGTTAGCTGAAGATTTGCATACATACTTCTTGTCTCATTAAGAGTAATACTTTCAGACAATGGATCATAGTTTAACAGCAAACGTATGTTTTATTATAAAGGACACTCCACTGCCAACTGATTTAATAATAGTACTGAGGATTACAAGTCCTCCAGAGGCTTATTCTGCCGAGATTATGGAGTTTATTCTTTGATGCATGCTAAAATGTGTTGACTCTTAGTTTAAGTCAACCTAAGGAGTGAAAGTTTTCGCCTGCATTGCGGTTTAGGGCGTCCTTTTATATATGCTAATTGAAGCAACTTAATTACTTTATAATGCCATTCTGGTACTGTGACAGCAGTTAAGTGTTGACATAATACGGCTTTCATGCCATTTTAGGATGAAGCCTTATAGTGTGGCTTTTCATGGGCAACGTGACGCAAACCGACAATAGTTGCTTTATCTTACATTTTTGAATTCTATATCCTTTAAAATTAACGCGGAAATTTAAACGAATAATACCATTATTACTTAGCGTCAAAATATTCAATCACACAGAGGATTTTCATATATTTCAAATGCAGTTTACATTGGTTCTTCTTAGACAGTAGTAATCCAAAACCAACCGAGTATGTTTTCAAAGAGAAACACTTACCCATCAATTTAAAGTTTTCAGCGCATAGGCCTACGCAGTGCACAAGTGTATAACCAACTACGCGAACTCGTTAAATAAAACGTTTCCTTTATTCTTGAGTTTACGTTCCCTAGAGTTTCACTATCAGACTTTGTATCCGTCGACCGAGTTGCACCATGCGTCCTATCCTGCGCTTTGCTGCGCGCTTTGGGAATTAAATAGTCATTTCATGCCTGTAAATTTGACCGAAGATCCCAGTGCTCCACAGCCACGGGAACTGCTGGCTGTGACAGAGGCTTGCATTATCTGATATGACACTGTTGCAGGCACAAAACGCTTCTGATCGATGACAGATGCTTCTTAGGCAAACTTCATACACCTTGTCACCTTGTCATTTGAATACAAATAACATGTTACGCACTTCGACATAAAGCCGCCCTGCTTAAAGCTGAATTAGATGCTTGATTAAACATAATATGATGAATTTTCAATGACAAGGGATAAGCCTAAAAGTGAACGTTCAAATTTAACTTTATTCTTAGGCTTTTAAAAACATTCACAGAGAACTTAGGCAAAAATCTTTATCGTTATCAGAATTATACACAGTGCTTAAATGACAACCTAACTTTAGTGTAAGAAGACCTAAATAAGCAAGTGCATTACACCGTATACCGTGGGATTTGCTGATGATGAAGATAATTATTTTATCATGCAGGTTTTCTTAAAGATAGCATCGGATTACACGAAACAGTATTTGGCAACTTTTGTCACCTTATGAGATAAGACTACTTCAACATGAATGAATGAACAGCATATATGAATCTCTATGCACCCATTCCATCCCATATAACACAGGAGTACAAGAGGTCTACATTAGAATCTTAAGTAAGTGAAGTCGAGGTCCATTTCTAAAATATGATGAAATACAAAATTCAAAACAAAACCTTACATATAAGTGTGGTGTGTGTGTGTGTGTGTGTGTGCGTGTGTATGTGTGTGTGTATATGTGTGTGTAGGAGAGAGAGACAGAGAGAGACAGAGACAGAGACAGAGACAGAAAGAGAGACAGAGAAGGACCGAGTAAAAGTATGTCATAAGTATGAATTTACAGAATGTATAAAGGACCCTTTTCTGTTTCTTGATGATATTTTCATTCTCGACCCCCCTTCATATTTGGCCTTACAGCGATTGATCACTTCATAATTGATCATTTCTAAAACCAATGGAAAGCTTGCCTCAGAACAGAGCCCTTTCATTGGCTATTCCCCCTAAACCCTAAACCTTACAGTCACATGGGTCAGCCCATTTTCATCTGATGGGGGTGTTTTCAACCGCGTGTAGTAATATCCGTACACCTTACTCCTCTTAAGTATGCGATTGAAATAATTTGCTTACTCCGCACATATAAAGCGTGTTTGTTGAACATTATATTATAATTGCATAATTAAAGAGTTATGTAAAATAACAGATGAAATGTACCTGACTCTCCGTGGGAACATCCAAACGCACGAAACTATCCATAAATGAATTCCATATATTCTGTAGTCAAATAAATTAGCTGCGGAATTTTCTCCAACTGCAAGTTGTGGTTTTGACAATCAGATAGGCTACACATATAGCATTTCTGGGAACAGTCGCAAGTCCAGTGAGTACATGAGATGCAGCCAGCTCAGCATGCATCTACGAAGGGTGAAAATGTTATGTCGGCAGTGCTCTCTGAAGTCCTGGATGATGGTATATTTTAAATAAATTACGTTTATGATGGTGCTGCACTTATCTCACAACAACAGTTCTCATTACATACTGTATGGTTCCAGGGCGCATGATGATAGTTAAATTACTTTCATATAAATCCGTAAGGTAGTCTTCGGGAGAGTATTCTGTAAAATATATCAGGATCTATTGTGCAGCACAACATGATAAAACAAAACGACTGCACCCCCAAAGGTAAAACATTAAAATGCGGCTGGATCCAGAGCGGAGTGTGTTGATGGTATCCCACAGAATGAATTCAAAACTCGCATACAAGGCAGCGCTTTCAAATGTCCTCCTACGTATCTCACCCCCTTCTCTGGGAGAGACTTGCTCTAGCCCACTGCATTGTGTAAGACGCGACCTGTTATGGCCACCACTACTTCCGGGTTTCGGCAGTCCCGTCTAGATTCAGTCCTCTGCTGCCTTCAACATACACTCATTGTACACAAACGGGCGAGCAAGCTCGCAGCATCGATCGTGGCTCCTTTAAGAAAAACTAAGCCAGAATTATCACCCCACCTCCTCTTGATCTCATTTAGAGGCTATTGCATACAAAATCAACTCAGGAGCTGAGAGTGATCAAAGAAACGCGAGAGATTCATTTTTGTGTGCATTTGTGTATTAACATTAGGTGTGCTAACCAGTCGAAGCGCGCGGAGGATCATCATTCATTCAGTACTTTGACAAGCTCGCCTTTGATTGACAACTGGAGTGGCAGAAAGCCACGAGACTCTAGTTTTGTTTGAGGGCTGTTTTCTTACTGGTTTGGAGAAGATTTGTGCGCTCCCCGTTGCTGTCCTGGGGAAAGCAGAGGACGTGTTTGCTTGGCTTTGGCTGAACTTGAGCTGAAGGACTTGACTTCATCGCTCCCTTGAAAAGACATACGGATTTTTTCTTAAAAAGCCTCGCGTTTGGAATTTGCGTGTTTATTTCTTCTTCACCCTGGCCTCATAGGGGATATATTTGAAGTGAAAGGAAGACGAGGGAGAGAGGAGGGCGATGGCGCAGAGGGTACGTACTCCCAAAAGTTTCTGCGGCTCTGTGTGATAGAATGAAACGTGGCCGATGACAGAGGCACAGCCAAACTTTCTCTAGTTTGTCTGGTATGACTGCCAGCATTATGTTTTGGCGTCTTTGCCAGTACATTCACGCACCTAGATATTTGTCACAGCTTCAACTACTTAGAGATCTGAAAACTTTATCAACATTAGTTATTGCGAAGTAGTTGTGCTACGTCTTATTGTTGAGTACAGACAGGGAGAGACAACACTAAATTCTTTTCCCATTTTGAGCTGTGGACAGTTCTTCTAATTTCTGGACTACATTGTGCTTTTATGGTACTCTATGTGTCCATGAGTCCACAGTGTAGATCCCATGTAACCTTTGTGACATATCCTTGATTCACGACATATTTAATCAGTAGTAGTTCAACCCACAATTGTATAGAATAATTAATTGATTGGGACTAATTATTCCACAGTTTGCACACGTCAGTAGCGCACATCTTAATAACAGTCCTGTAATTCGGGATTTCGTGTATGTAACTAGGAAATCTTACACATGGTTTGAGTTAACTTTGCATTTGTAAATACAATTCTAACGATTCCAAAGTGAAGCTCATAGACTAATACAAGGCGCAGACCGTTTGCATGTAAAGATGAGGGCACAGAAACACCATTCGGATAGTTTACACCTTTACAGCTGTAAGGTTCGGACGTGCTAATTCCTTTTATTCTCACTTTCCCTGATATTAGCTTGTCACTTTCTGTTAACATCATGAATAATAATTTTTTTTTGCATTAATTCGTTAAAGAAACAATGCTAAAGTTTTGTTATACGAGTTGTTCCAAAGCTCCACTTAATTCACTTTAAATTAATGTATGCAGAGATATATTACGGGTGTCTACTATGTATTTACCCTTATGTATAAAGTACAATATTTGATTAGTTTTGTTTTTAATTATAGGTAATATAAATGCAGTTGCCATAAGTTGCATGCAAAACACATTATGATAGCCATATTCTTGAATATTTAAACAATCCTCACAAGCAAAGTGGTATAAGAGCAATAATGATCCTTGGCCTGCATAGTTTTATGATTATTACGTGTGATTAACTAAAATGTAGTCAAACTGAGCTTACCCTGCGTTATAACACGTTTGTTTTAGAATTTTAGTTCAGAAAACTTTTCACAGTGTAAGATCAAAAATATATTAATTGAACAAATGAGTTGTGTTATATAGCACAGCACATGAGTAACAACATTGCAGTTATACGTTTGGATATTGTATTTACACTAGAACACATAATGGAGCGAAGAGAAATAATTGGCCTACTTTTCCAACTTTTAGCCATGTTTTCTGGTCATAATACCAGTAATAAATTCGGCCTACCACGGGTTGAATTTTCCTGTAGCATGTAAGTATTTTCAGTGGGTAATTTCCCTGTGTTTGTTGTGTGTGCAGTACGAAGATTTACCCCACTATGGGATGGACGCAGTAGGATTGTCGACTGCGATGTATCAGGATCACCACGGCGCCAGAGCCATGCCGGCTGTCCACCTGAACCATGGTCCCCAGCTCCACTCGCACCAGTACCCGCACACAGCGCACAGCAACGCCATGCCGCCCAGTATGGGCTCCTCAGTCAACGATGCTCTTAAAAGAGATAAAGACTCCATTTACGGGTAGGTTTTTAACTGTCAAGCACATATATCTTTCACTGAACTCGGTGCGTGTACAAACATGTATTGGTCATTGGCGAGAGATTACAGTCACGAGGCCGAGCGGAGAGGCTATAAAACCGAGTATAATAGTATAGGTTTCCACGCAAGCTTAAGTTCAACCCTGACACCCTTATGTCAGCTCAGCGTTTTTGGCTGTTGATTTTTGTGGTGGTGGTTGTTGTTGCAATTCCCGTATTCACAGAGTCTCTTTCCTGGCTTGGCCATCATGGGCATGTTGGTGATTTGTTTAAATTGTTACAGAATGAGTTGGACGTGACCTGGATAACTGAATATCGTTTTGAAACACAATGCTATTTTTGAAAGACACTTTTTAACAATATTTCCCATGCGGAGTCATTGTTGAAAGATATGAGAGAATTAAAACCAGCATTCAAACAGCTACTATATGTACAGTTACATTTGGCCGAGGAAGCGACATCAAACCCGTACACTTTTAATACCATTTTTAACGTCTCATATATCATAGCCTGTATGGGTAAAGTATTGGTTAATACTGATGTAGGCTACTCACTCAATATGGATAGTATGATATTATCTGAACTTCCAAAATGTATTTTACAACAATATGCTCATGCATATGTCTGAGTATACCTAAGTAGTGGAAAGTATTTTTGGAATTGTTATTTTGACCAAATATTCGACAGATGGCAAGTTTGGCCTAAACCAGACAGTGTAGGCGACCGATAGTGGGTCGCTGTTGCCATATTTTCTTGCCATCCTTTCTAAATATGTTGCACTGAAGTGCGATATATTTGCGAGACAACACAAAACATGATAATGACAAATGAAACAATGAATACTCGAAAATAAACAAATTGTTGTTAAGGCTCATGAAAAAGTCATGGCGCAGTACGGTGCTAGGCGTGAGAATGCGTGCGCACTTAGGGTAACTCGACTGTATTTATAATGCATTTTCTGAGTTAATGTAGCTTATGTTTTACCCAGTGGCTCGGGCCTGTATTGGGTATCTGTGAGGATACTATCATATGTTGTTTAATTAACCTTATCACAATTTTGACCCTTACCTTTCCTTCCAGTGACATTTGCGTTTGTATTTTATTTTGCAGGCATCCCCTATTCCCTCTTTTAGCACTGATTTTTGAGAAATGTGAATTAGCAACTTGCACACCTAGAGAGCCTGGGGTGGCAGGAGGCGACGTCTGCTCATCAGAGTCTTTCAATGAAGATATAGCAGTGTTTGCGAAACAGGTCAGAGTTTGTTGCTTACACTTAAGTTTTACTTTCTTTTTTTTTCTTTTTGTGTGAAACACTGTAAAACTAATGACGTTGGCATTCAAACAAGTGCACAGTTTTAATTATTTTTTAAAAGTGATTTTATTTGGCTTAATGGTAGGCTATCATATTCAGTTGTATATGTAGGCCATGTGTTGTTAATAACGTAATCTAAGAGTTGTATTTGTGATATTTTAGATCCGAGCAGAAAAACCGTTATTTTCATCGAATCCAGAGCTGGATAATCTGGTAAGCGCAAAATTCATTTGATTAACAAACAGACGTGTGGATGGTGAATTAGAACGAGGGACATTATTGTGTATTTTATCATGGTAGTACTTAAAAGCCGTGTTCCAGTCCAGCAGTTTAAAGTCACAATGTACAAAATAGTCTATGTAGGCCTAGCCTACCTCCAATAGGATACTTGATTTGATTTCACGATAGCCTCGGTTGTCATCACAGATAACCGTCTTTGTTGCCGCCATTAGAGGGCTGTCACATGACTTTGAACTCATTTTTTTCAATGAAAAGTTTTTTTATGCAAATAGTTTCACTTCCAGGTCCCCCATTCACATGAGTTCTATCCATATTTATTTTACATGTTAGACATAGCCTAGCCCTCAGCCCACAGGCCAAACATTTACTGTGATCTTATGCACAGCTGATAGCGCTCTTTTGATAAAACGATTCTTCACAAATTGCTGAAGCCTATTAAAATACATTTAAATACAATCCATAACCTGGAAGGTGATTATGAGCTTTCCATGAAATCCTCGCACATAAACCATTTCAGCGGTTGTCATTATTTTAGTCCTGAGATGCTTTTTTCACCATATTTGAGTACGCGCTTAACTTTTATTGTTATTTTAATTTTTCAGATGATACAAGCCATCCAAGTTTTACGATTTCATCTTTTGGAGCTGGAGAAGGTAATATTCCCTCACCGCCACTGGCCTCTTCTGTTCCTCAGACCTATGGGTTCTATTTGCATAAATGTATTTTTCCTGGTCTGTTGTAATTAGTGTCAGAATCAATCATGGCACCCATTTCTCTTCCGAGTTTAATTACAATGCAAGCTGCTAAAACTGGAACAGATACCTTTTAGCAATAATCTCAATTTACTACCACATTGCCTTTTATTTGGGCGTATGGACGGAGTAGTGGAAATATCATGCAAGCCGAATAAAGTCAAGAACATTGATTAGCTTACTGTAGTGGTCGCCTTGTGGAGCTATATGGATCGGTCGGTATGATGTCAGCGAGATTTAATTTGCCATCCCACATGCATCCGCTTATGGTTTGCATCTAGGGCCAGTTTTAGTAATGAACTGGGATTTTACGTGTTATTTTAATAATACAGACTCACATGACTGACGCATGTGATCAGTGGCATAACTCTTATACTTCCACGTGGACATTTACACTTGGCACTCAATGCCAATATTGTCATAATATCCATTATAGCTTCAATTGTTCACATTTATGGCCCTTGGTGGAGGGGTGGCCAAATGCCTCCTTTCCCTTGCACGCCTGAGACGATCTGACTCCCTGGAAAGTAGGTGGTAATGAAATAACTAGACGAAATTAAACAGTTTACCTTAAATGTCACTCAAGCAGGTCATCCCTCTAATGGCCACAACCCCGGGAGCAGATGAATTTAACACGGGTGTTGAATATGTTGTAGCCCGTGAGTCGTCTTGTCACTGTCAATTTTCTGCGATATCTCTATTTTGCGAGAAAATAAAGTTCTTCCAAATTCTGCATGCATCTGGACACACAGGAGCATTGCAACATCGCTCCCTGCCATTTGGGGCGTTTTACCATGTCAAAGGGAGTTCTGGTTGCACTTGTCAATTCTCTGTGATGTCCCTTTGTGATTTCGTGTGTTCCCTTTTGTGTCTATAGGTACATGAACTCTGTGACAATTTCTGTCACCGGTACATCAGCTGCTTGAAGGGCAAGATGCCCATCGACTTGGTTATAGATGACAGAGAAGGAGGATCAAAATCAGACAGCGAAGAAATCACAAGATCATCGGGGCCCCTTGATCAGGTATGTGGCGGTTTTTTTTCTCTTCCTTTCTGTGGAGAAAAAAATGCAGGCTATTCAGCGTGTCTTCTGGGTCACTACTCTGCCGCGCTGCTATTTGCATACGATTAAGGCTGTTTTAGCCTCCATCGGAATGAAAATTTTTGAATAATGTAGCCATTATTGCTTCATTAAGGTTTGCTCCCGGAACCGACCTGAGGAGATTAGCTTGTGAAAGCATCGCCATAAACTTGACCTGTTTCATGTCGATTTTAATTTAGTCGTCTCCCTTTTCTTTCTCTCCTCTCTCCTTTTTAAATCGAGCCTGAGTGTTATCTACAGTGCTTATCTATTACCACGTAACCATATGCAGAGGTTGGAAATGAGTTGGGCGCATTCGTGGAGAGCGCTGGTGCGGCTTTAGAGTAGTTAGGTGCTTTGGATTTTCTGCTATTTTTTCACGCTTCATTAGTTCTCTCATCAGTATTTTTCCTTAGACATGAGCGCCCATTGCTTCTCTCAGGCGTGTTGCTTTTTGAACGCATGGGTTGGTTGGTTGGTTGGTTGGAGTACTACTGTGTGCTGAAGCGCTGTGTTTTAATGTCTTAGGTTTAGTTAGAGCATATGGAAACAACCGAAATATTCTTCTACTCAATTTTATGCACCCAGTGCATTGTGATGTCCACTTTTGAGATAGTGGATGTTGGTGAAGTATACGATCAGATCAGAGGAACATGTCATGGCAACTAAAGCTATTAGGAAATAAATGATGTATTTAGCAGACTTCTACTTTTTAAATTCTCTGTATGTAAGAAATATGTGTCCTATGAGAGACATTGCATAAAGGAAAAAAATCTAAGCGTTCGTATGAGGAGGATTAGCAGATACACCAGCATAAAACGTAATGAACCGATTAGGATAAATAATTTAAATCCATGAATTTCCATATGGCTGAGTGATCGACTGGAGCCTCGGCCGGCTGGAGTGTTCTGGTGCGTGCGTCGGTCTCAAGCCTCTGTTGTGGAGTGAAAACCCCAGCGAACAGTTTCATTCATGACCAAACAGGGACCGAAATGGAACGACCTCTGGCTGCCAGCTCGTTTGGTCTCTGCTGTAGGCTATTAATGGTTATGGTAATGAGCAGATCGCCTCTGATACTTATACATTTAATCCAAAACTTGAATTAAATAACACGTTGCCATGCGCGCGCATAAGTGTTTCCTTGAACACGATTCTTTGGGGAAGCAATTGTCAAGAAGTTTTGAATTGACAAATTTGAGATAGGAGGGGAATTAAAGGGATATAAATAGACTTTGCGGAGACCCTTGGGTTTCTAGGTGTAAGACGTGAGCTGAGCAAATTATGTTGTGCTCCGGGGCAGGGATTTGGATATTTAATTGACTTTAAGATGATGACATGTCCTATTTTTGCCTAATGATGGTCTTCTATAGTACCTAAATATTGAGGCTAATGTCCTATATGTTTACAGTATTTCCCTACGCCTCTCAGTGCTTCAGAGTTGTCAAACTTTTCTTGCGTAAATGAAAAGTGGATAGGTGTATATTCGGCACAATATTAGCACTACGCACGGCAAGGTTGTGTTAAATGCTGTGGGGTGGACAGAATACAGTTGTATAACTTGAGATAACCAGATGCGTAGTACGCATTCGCTACTCTCAGATTCATCGACGTTAATTGGGGCAGTAGTTGCACACCAGCTGAATATATGTATCTCTTCTTTTAGTGTGACTCCAGTCTTCGGTTGTTAGTCGGTGACATCCTTAACGAATTTGCGTCCTGTGTGCATTATCTCGTTCCATATGTATTTTTAATATATGCCCTCGGGCATAACGTTGAATTGGACTGGAAAAAATGGTCTTTGTGCAAATTCTCAACAATGTTAACAAGAGGGTGAAGGCAAGCTCATTTATTCATAAACCAATTTATTCCAGCAAGGATTCGGCAGCAGTAAAAAAAAAAAAAAAACATCGCCAGAAAAAAAATACACAGAATTTATTAAACTCTTTGGTTGAACTCTGCTCTATGTTTTCGTTCTCTGTGCGCCCAAGCATCGTATCAATAATGTCCCGGCTCCCCTCATCCGGGGTCTCTCTCTCTCTCTCTGATTGTTTTGCAATTCTGACGTTAGAAGCTGT
>NC_045164.1:22181529-22184029 GCF_900700415.2 Clupea harengus | reverse complement strand
AGTATCCTGGTTCATCACTGCTATTATGACACTAAACACGATAAAAAACGAAACGGAAGAGCACAGGATATGCTCTTAGCCGCCGCATCAACAGGTCAGATAGCACTTTGCGAGAATATTGCCGAGGTTCACCCCACAGCTTGCAGTCCATCCGCTGCCAAGGTTACTCATTTTCAGAAGAAACCAGTGCTAAGAGGCAACATCTGTTCCCAGTTCTATAGTCCAAGTGGGCTTCGCATGGGGCAGAGTGTGCCCAGGCCTGGCTTCCTCATTGTTCAGGCCCTCTTCCCTTTATCCCCACGTCCGCACCATTTGCCACAGCATCCGCTCAACAGCTGACACTGGCTCTCCCTTTGTGCGCCCAAAGCCGGCTTGTCAATAGAATTTGGTTTAGCTTTGTTGTTGTTGTTGTTAATTTTGTTTTTTTCGTTTGTTTGTCCATTTTAAGAAGTGGCTGTCCTGTGTTTGATTTCCATTCGGGATTCACAAGGGTCTGTGGGTACACACACTAACACACACACCCGGGGGGGGAGTGGTGTATATAAGTCCCCAGACTCATTTGACCCGGCCTGTCTGCAACGCTCTCTTCTCCTCTCCTCTCGTACACCTCTTCCTCTCCTGAGCTACAGTGATTCTCTCGGCTTAGTTTCATTTCTTCTCCGACACCACAGTGTTTTCCTGTCGGGATCATGGATTTCTTTCCTATGGTAATGTTGGGAACTTGGTGTAATGGGGGGCAGGGTATTTTGCTCCACTGTTAAACAGTGACCGTGAGCTGTGCAGGCAGGCACAGGAGTTGTAGTTGTCAAGCAGATTAAGAACCTCATATACGCAGTAATTATACAGTCCTAGTGTGGCTTGTCACACCAGCCTGAAATATTTATTGTGGGTAGATAAGGCAAACGATGGTGTGCGTTTCCTGCTGTTAAGGTTTTAGATGGACTTCCGTGGCAGAGACTAGCAAAGCAGTTGTGTGACTTGCTGTGCGGAAAAGCCACGGAAGTGAGGTGTATCTGATAAACCCTTTTGCTCTCTGTGCTTTGTGTGTGTGTGTATGTGTGTGTGTGTGTGTGTGTGTATGTGTGTATGTGTGTGTGTGTGTGTGTGTGTGTGTGTGTGTGTGTGTGCGTAGCGGTTTTCTTATCGCCGGCGGTGTGCTACTCCTGCAGTAGTAGTAGCCTGATGTCTGACAGCTGGCTCTGCCTCTCTCTCTCCCACAGACCTCGTGGAACAGAGACCACGATGACACAGCGTCCACACGCTCCGGGGGCACACCGGGGCCGTCCAGCGGAGGACACACATCACACAGCGGAGACAACAGCAGCGAACAAGGTAAGGACCTCGAACTGATGGGATGTGAGTGGTGTACGTCTGTGTGTGCATCTGTGTGTGTGTGTTAATATCTGTCCGCTGGTAAAAGTGCACGTGTGTCTGTACATATTTGTTTATACATTTAGATTTAGGGGAGAGAGAGAGAGAGAGAGAGCGAGAGAGAGCAGATGCTGTTGAGGACACTGAGTGACTCTTTTGCAAGAGATCTGGGTAAAGTCCAACAGCTGCTTGTGATGCGAGTGGAGTGATGAGATCGGTCCTGGATCCAGCATCACTGCCCCACTGGATGGGATGTGTGACAACATGGCGAGTCAGACGATCTCTTTTTATTAGCCCCCCCCCAACGGTCAGACAGTCAGCTGGCCCTGTCACATGACTCACACCAGCATCCTCTAGTAATCTTAAACTACTCTCATTGGCAAAGTAAAACAAAGAAAAACAAAAAGATTGAGAGCATTGTCTCAGAGAAATGCACTGCAAGTACTTGGAACGTATTAGTGTTGGTCATAACACAGACTTGGTTTTGCTGACATTTAACACCTAAAGCTGTCACAATGTTGTCGTACGTCCAACACTGAGAATAAGCTTATTATGTGGTTATCTGTATTTAGCCTGCTGCTGCTGCTCCACAACACAACTAGGAAGCTATGTGCTATCAACCGCTATGCTTGCTAACCAGCATGAGCTGCTAAGAAATAATGTAATTTTAGATGTAAAAATGTTTCAAGCCATGTAACCCACAATTACATAAAGAAAATATTGTTATCCCCTGGCAAAAATGAAGCACGCACCAGGACGCAGAGTCTTATGGCTGCAGTGGTCTGGGCTAGCTAGCTAATGCCCATGTAGAAAGGTCCATTTCAAGAGGTGAAGTGAGGTCTTGTTAAGCTTTGGACTGCCTTAGTTACTGTTTTTGGCTAAGCGAATGAGATAAGTTACCCAAAAAACATAGTGAAAACTACACCAAACACACATACCGATGGTGATGAAATGCAAAATAAAACAAAAGATTTGTTATTTAAAAATTGGTTCATAAATGATGCATCTATATTTTGGCTGAGGCACTTTGGTTCTGGGAAGCAATCCTTACAAATCCCCAGGATTTGCCATATTGTGCAAATACAATTGCACAGTGACTAGTCTGGATCATAATTGTGTCATCCTTTAG
>NC_045164.1:22174029-22176529 GCF_900700415.2 Clupea harengus | reverse complement strand
ATTTTTATAGGCCTGATTGAGCGCCTTGTCTGCAGGCAGATAATAATCATAAAGGAGGAATGATAAAGTGTCAGGTTGTGTTTGCGCTCCTGTTTGCTCAGGGCTTTAAGGCGATGCTCGAGTGCTTCCTCTGTGCTCAGCTCGGACCGTGCTGTCCCGGCCCGTCAGTAAGCTTGCCACAGCCAGGCCGCGGTGTGTGTGTGTGTGTGTGTGTGTGTGTGTGTGTGTGTGTGTGTGTGTGTGCAGAGAGAACTGCCCTTGTCTCTCTCTCTCTCTTTTTTTTTTGTTGAGCTAATGCTCTCTCCTCTCTGCCTCCTCAGGCTCTTTCTCTCGTTTTCTCCCTCTCTCTCTCCTTGGTGTTTGCCCAGTCTCATTCCCTCTCTCTCATTCCCTCTCTCTCTCTTTTTCTCTCTGTCAATCTCTCTCTCACTTACTCCCTCTCTCGTTCCACCTTGTTTTTTTTCGCGGCCTCGTTCCTTCCCACTCTCTCTCTCTCTCTCTCTCTCTCTTTCTCTCTCTCTCTCTCTCTCTCTACCTCCCTTCTCGTTCCCCTCTCCTGGGTGTTTTCACTTGTTAATACCGTTACTGTAGGCTCTAGACATGGTCTTCCTCCTCTCTGGCTTGTTTTGGCTAGCATACCAAGGGAGTGAGAGTCGTGCTCAGAAAGGCATTGAAGTCATTTGCTGCGGGATGATGAGTGTAAGAGAGGGGAAAAATACATATATTTTTAGATCAAAATGCTGTAATTATGGTGTGTTAATGATGCAGACACTTCTGCATCTTTCTAGATGTTTACAGGAAGTCTTTAGAAAATCGAAACCAGTGCTTTTCCGCGGGCCAGAAGTAAATTGCTGGTGTACGCGAAGCACTGGCCTCAGTGACACAGACTGGGTTGTCTGGTCATGAAAAAGCGCTTCTTTTTATTGTCCTCAAGCAATAAATAAAGTTCCAGTAAAAACCCAAACGTAAATCTCCTTTTGTAAAAAGATATTTTCAATGTCATGTGTAAAACAATATGCCAGTTATTCTAGGAATAGCATCTCGTCAGCGTTTCTTCATCCAACCAGATTTAGGAACCTTGGGAAAAAAATTGGCAGCATAAAAAAATTATTTGTACGTTTTAGGGAATACAATTAAAACATCTGAAATGTTTATTTAAAATGTTTTTATCAAGCCACAGTTTATTACATTTCATTTTTCTTCGGACATAGTCTGAGCCATTCTTTCAGTTTGTTATTGGACACTACTACATAAAGTCACAGTTAGATCAAATGGTTGGAGTAAAATAACATTTGTGTGACCCTCCGGTCCATTTTTTTGACATCCTTTTTGGATTTGCTCCAGTGTGCCCTTACGCCCCCTACAACGATATGCTCTGGCTTCTAATCTTTACGGCAAAGGTTTATACGAATTGGACAGAAATCAGTGCAGCTCATCACTGGCGTGTCACAAAGCATTACATCTGCTCATAAAGACCTGAATGAGCATTACCCAGCATCGCCTGGGAGGAAGAGTAGCAGGAGAGAGAGAGAGAGAGAGAGAGAGAGAGGGAGAGAGAGGGAGAGGGAGAGAGAGAGAGAGAGAGAGAGAGAGAGAGAGAGAGGGAGGGAGGAAGGGAGAGAGAGAGAGAGAGAGAGACTCAATCAGATACATGCTATTTAACTTTTCAGGAAAAACCTGATATCACTCACAGAGATATCCTATCACTGAGCCCGTCGCTGATAGGGAGGGCAGGACAGGGAAGGAGACAGAGAGAAGGAAAGAGAGAATAAAGGAGGCAGGGGGGAGGGAGAGAGAGAGACAGAAGATGGGAAACGAGTGAGCTGTACCAGGAACCTTGAGTGACAGTAAACAAACAGGGCTTTAGCACTTTATTTGTTAGCTGGCCCTCCTAGCTTGGCTTCCCATCAAACAGACAGGGTTGAGTTTATTTAGTCTTTTGATAAAGAGATTAGCAAAGTCATCCTACGCCAAACGCTGCCTCACAGTTCACTTGCCTTGTTTGTGTTTGTGTGAGTTTACAAAGACCATGACAGGGTGTGTGTTAGCGTATGCATGCTGGTTTGTATATTTTTGTGTGTGTTTTTTCCCCCCTTCAACCCACATAGTAAAAGCCCGTCCCATGCAAAGTAATACAGCCACTTACAAGATTTGTTCTTAAAAAAAAAAACCACTCAAAAGTCTTAATCTTTCAGAAGCCCTTGCAGGAAAAAAAAAAGTTACATTAACTGACAGGATTATCCGCTAGTGATCAGAGTGGTTGGATATACTTTGAGGAAGAGGGCAGCAGGGTTTTTTATTAGGAGTTATCTCAGAGATTGGACTCCAGCTTAAAGCCACAAACAGCACTGTGCTAATTTTAGCCTCCAAAGAGGATGAGGATAACTAGCCTGCTGCTAGTTTGCCATATGCTGCGCTGCCGATAATATTGTGTCAGGAACATTTTTCCTGCAGATTCACGCTGTTTGGTGGAGCGTACATTTTGCAGGCCTCGAAAAAA
>NC_045164.1:22164029-22169029 GCF_900700415.2 Clupea harengus | reverse complement strand
GGGGGGGGGGGGGGGTGGGGGGGTTGGAAAAAAGTGGGCTAGCCAAATGTAATTTAGCCTGGAGAGCTGCCTGTGTGTGTTGGTATACAAAACTTCCTTTGGCTGGAGAGGCAGTGTGAGCCAGCAAGACTCTTGAAAAATGCATGCCTAGGCTCTGCTTCCACTGCTGCTGCTGCTGCTGCCGCTGCTGTCGGTGCGCCGGCTGCAGACGCTTTGAAACAGTGAGCGGCGTTCCCTTGTTGGGAATTCTGCCGCAGGAATTCCTGCATGTTCTGAATATTTTGAGGTGGGAGGCGCTTGTGACCCCCGCGCTAAAGGGAACCCCCCACTGCCTGGGCCCATTCTGGCCCTGTGAATAGTGTGAATACAATAAGCGCCACTTTATCTTTTCTTTCTCTCTCTCCCTTCCTCCCTTCCTCCCGCTTCCCTCTTCCCTTCCTCCCTCCCTTTCCTTCTTTGCTTTACCTCTTTTTCTCCGCTCTCTAAGTGATTATGGGTGAGAATGAGAGTTTCTGTCTGTGTGTGTGTGTGTGTGTGTGTGTGTGTGTGTGTGTGTGTGTGTGTGTGTCAATATGCTAGTAGAGAAGGGAACCAGATAGTGAGCCCTTAAGGTTCAGGGCTGTCCCCCCCCCCCCCCCCCCCCCCTTGTGAGCCCAGGCTGCGTTTGAAACCTTAGGAGCGGCCCGTGAGGCAGCGGCGGCCACAGGTCACCTGCATCCCTCCGCTGGGAGAGGCCGCAGTCTCGCAGAGAAATCGTCCGTGGACCTAAATGTGGTGCTAAAAAGAAGAAGAAGAAGAAGAAGAAGAAGAAGAAAGAGGAGGAGGAGTAGGAGGAGAAAAAAAGATCATTCTCTGCCACACAGCGCCGGCCACTAGAGCATGGCCTATAAAGTTTTGCGCAAACACTCCTTCAGAGAAATGAATGGGGAAAGGCAAGCAGCTGTGCTGGAAACGTCTCGACAGATTGACTTACAGCTTTTGGCCGGGGAGCTGAAATTGGGAGCGCGGATCGCCCTCGCCGCTCGCCCTCTGGTTGCTGTCCACTGATGAGCTCCCTATTGACAGTGACGCGGTAGGACGCGGCGCGGCGGGGGGGGGGGGGGGGGGTGACGAGCTTCGTCGTCACATTGTTGTTTTCTTTGCGAGGGTGTCGCGCTGGTTGTCCTCCGCGCGCTGCTCCGCTGAGCCGAAGTGACGGCGCTCTAATCTGTAAGTCAACAGAAAAAATGGCTGACACCTTTTTGATGCGTGTCCGCCCCGGCGAGAGGAACAGGTAGCGCCAATTAAAGCGGCCCTTCGGAGTAATCAGATCATATCGGATTACCCCGCTTTCCTCTGATAATGTCAGGAAGTGCCTTGAGTGGAGAGGAGACGGGGACACGCCGACAAGAGACAAGGATGTAGGGCAAGATACTGGCAGACGCAGAGGAAATTCAAAGACAGAGGGGGAGAAAAAGAGAGAGAGAGGGATAGAGAGAGAGAGAAAAAGGAGAGCCAAAAAGAGAGAATAGGGGAGTGAATGGAGGACATGCAGAGGCTCCATGACAAAGGAAACTGCCGGGGTGGTTGTGCTGCTGCTGCTGCTGCTGCTGCTGCTGCCGCCGCCGCCACTGCTGGAGGTGGAGGGGGTTGGAGAGTAGCACTAACCTGATTTGTGCACAGGGGCGATGCAGGGCCGTGTGTGAGGAGGGTCATAAAAAATTCTCTCCCCGGTTAGCCGCGGGGCATCTCCCTGAGCCTGTGGCCTGCTCCAGTCGCTGGCCGGCCCTCTAATTGCCACATAGACTCCGCCACACATGGGCACATGAGATGACATTTTGGCTCCTGCTCGCCCGGCCAGCACCGCGGCACACAGCCACCCCCTTCGCACTAGTTGCTAAGACGCTGTCATAAACCATTAGCAGCCGGGCCCAGTTCGCCCGTGGCATTTCCTCATGGCATCAGCGAAAAAACGAGCATAAATCTGCCGATGGAGCCTGCTGCTGGACTAATGAGGCTGAGAGCTTGTTTATGGACTAGCATCATTTTTATGATTATTTCCACCCTTTCAGACTCGCCTTTATTCGGGTGGCGGTGGAGAAGTCAGGCCTGGCGACACACAGTCACCGTCGCTGACATTTTAAAACCGCCGCTCAGGGCAGCGGCCGTGTGCCGTGTGCCGCTGCCCGCATGCTTCGGCTTTGCACACCAGCGTTCAGAGCAAAGGAGAAAGAAAAAAAAAGAAAGAAAAAAGAGAGAGAGCGAGAGAGAGAGGGAGGGACTGAGGGAGGGAGAGAGGAGAAGAAATTAGCCCCAGACCTCATGGAGGTGATCGGTATCAAATTGCAGCGAAAATGGAAATGCCAATAAAATTGACGGCTCCGGCTCTGTTTTCCCCCCCACCTTCCTCTCCTCCTTTCTTTGAGGGTTCGCGTCGGAGAGGTCAGGCTCTAGGAGAAATATTCAGGGAATGAGGTTAAACATCATCTTAAGGAGAGGAGGAGAGAGCAGAGCGAGGGAAGCCCAACGAAAACAAGCACACAACACACTAGCTCACCCCAGACTGCCTCTCCCCACCCCCTCAGATCTCTCTCTCTCTCTCTCTCTTTCTCTCTCTCTCTCTCTCTCTCTCCCTCCCTCCCTCCTCTGTTCTGATATCCCATGTTTGCTTCTGTTTTCCTAACTCGCATGGGACGAGCCCTGGGTTTATTATTCTAAGCTTTGCTGAACATGAACTGGTCTTTACACCGGATTGAGAGCATTTGCTTCCAATGAAAATCTTGTCTAAGATTACAAACCAGCGGTCCCTTTTTCCTCCCAGGTTGGAGCAGTGAGGGTCTGTTTGCCTAAAAGCAGTAGGAAGGACAAACTCTTCATTAGGGCTGGGATGTTTTTGGCATTAGTTGATGATGCAATCAAAACGGTCTTTTAATGAGTTTTCGTGTGAACATGTGTGTTTTTGATCAGTGCAGGGGGGGGGGGGGGTTGGTATCAATTCTTGCTTGGGTCAGTCACTCCTGCAGTCGTTTCGTTTGAACAGCTCCACTCCAGTGGGTTTCTACATAAGTCTTCACTTTAGAGAAATCTCCTCTCTGCTTGTGGAGGCTGGCTGTGTCTCGGAGCGAGGCTGGGCTGGGAAAAAAAGCGCTGGCTGAGTGTTTTATATGGAATGTAGAAAGCCTGCGCTCTCCTAATGGCGTATATAATTCAGGTGCCCTCAAGGCATGCTTTCAGGAATTCTTTTGCCTGAGGTAATCGGGAGCAAAGACTGTTTTAGGCCCTTGATTATTCCATTGATGCGCAAAGCCGGGAAAAAAGTTATCTCCAACCGGATTACCGCTGACATTTCCATTAATTATCAATGAATCGGGGCTTATGCAGGTGCCTTGTGTCACCCTCCCACCCCCACCCCACGCCACCCTCCTAAAGAAAATCGGAGCCCGAAAGAGAAGAGTTGAAATGCAGTTATCTTTACCTGGGCGCTGTGAATAGCATCAGGCCTGCGAGCTTCTTTATGCGTAATCAATCAAAAAACAGTTTCCCCCACACCGCTCGCAGGCTCTGGCCCCCTCGCTGCAGAGCACACAGACAAAAGTGAGTTATCCCATTGAAATATCCAGCACCGTGCGCTTGTTTACCTGTCTCATGTTTCTTTTATGATGTATTATTTCACCTGGGCCTGGGATTGATGCTTTTCTTGAATTATGATAATAACAATTATGAAAAGCGGCATTCTTCTTCTCCTTTTCTGTCCCCTTCTTCTTCTTCTTCTTCTTCTTCTTCTTCGAGGCAGGGATAGAGGGAGCCTCGCATCATGGAAAGAATTCGAGCATAATTGGGGTGGGTATGAATGAGACAGTGCGTGGCGTTTATTCTCGCTGCATTCATCAGGGGCACACTAGGCCCCAAGTGCAGTCCCCCCCCAGTTCAAAAAGCAAGCTAAGCCCTCTCCCCTCTTACTCTCTCTTTCTCTCCCTTTCTCTGTCTCTCCCTTTCTCTCTCTTTCTCTCTTTCTCACTCTCTCTGCCCCTCTCCCCTGGTTTGCTTAAGGGCCGTTAATGAAGCCTTATCGAGCGCCCACAGGTTGCTGTAAGCACCCGTGAAGCATTGTCATTAAAATGCTGGTGGTTTTGAAAAGGCGTCTGTTTGTGAGGGAGCTGTATACCCCCCTTCCCTTTTGTATTGCTGTGTAACCACCCCCCTGCTCCTCTCTGCCACCCCCCCCTCCCCCCTCCCACCTGAGGTAATAATGCACCCAGGGCAAGCTTCAATAAATATTCCCCCCCTTAGGATAACAAAGACTAAATCTCGCTGTCATTTTCAATTCTTTGGTGACTCAGAGCACCAGATAGAAGAGTGGGTGAGAACGCCACCTTACAACTCCTTTGTGCACCCGCTTCTCTTTTCTCTCCCTTCTATCCGTTTCTCTTTTCTCTCCCCTTCTTTCCGTTTTCCTTTCTGCTCTCTTTTTCATTTCATTCTCCTTTGGTTGTGACAGCTGTGGGTGCGGGGGAATGGGGAGAAAAAAAAAGGTTATTTATGAAACTATTAAAAATGAATGCATTCAGAGGTGCTCTATCCCAGGCGTATCAGAGCCGTATTGTTGCTCTCACCCACATTGTATGAAAAGCAGGCTCTGTGAGTTTGCATGTGTTTGTATGTGTTTGTGTTGAGTTTAAGTGTGTGTGTGTGTGTGTGTGTGTGTGTTTATGCATGTGCTTGTGTAGGTGGATGCCTGTGCATGTGAGTGTCAGTTACAGCTGAACGAGAGAAAAATATAGCCGATCGCTAACCAGGCCCGTGCTAACTCTCTGGCTGTGTTGTGTTGTGTTGTTCTAACAGGTGACGTCCTGGACAACAGCGTGGCCTCTCCCAGCACAGGGGACGACGACGACCCCGACAAAGAGAAGAAGCGCAATAAAAAACGAGGAATCTTTCCCAAAGTCGCCACCAACATCATGAGGGCATGGCTCTTCCAGCACTTGACGGTAAGTTCAGCATACCCATGCTCCCTGCCTGCC